>NC_048303.1:203103-261792 GCF_013100865.1 Trachemys scripta elegans
TGGGGGAGTGGGGGAGGGGACGTGGCAGAGCTGGGCTATGGGAGAGTGGGGGAGGGGACGTGGCAGAGCTGGGCTATGGGAGAGTGGGGGAGGGGACGTGGCAGAGCTGGGCTATGGGAGAGTGGGGGAGGGGACGTGGCACAGGGGACCGAGGCTGATCCTCGGGGACCATCTCCTGGTCTGAGGCCGGTGTCTGGGGGAGTCCCCAGGGCAGACTGGTGCTCGGAAGCCCCCTCGCTGGGCACTGCCAGCGGGAGCCGACCACGCCCTGGCAAACAGACACCAGGGCTGGGGACTCCTGGGCTCGGTGCTCGCGCCCACGCTCGGGACAGATGCAGCCTTACGCTGACAAAGACGGCGTTGATGTAGCCAGGCGAGCCGTCCGCTTTCAGGGAGGACATCAGGATGGGGCGGCTGCAATCCGCTGGGAGGGGATGGAAGGAGAGAGGTCGTGTCTGAGCCAGGCTGTCTGTACCCAAGCCCCTCACACGGGCGCGAGCCCCCGGCCTGGGCCGACAAGCGCCACGTGCAGCTGCGCCCAGCCCCCCAGAGCTCGCAGCCTGTGCCTGGCGCCTGGCCCAGCGGGGGAGCAGACCCCTTCCGTTTCCAGTGTCCCGGCCCTCGGCGCTCGGGGGGTGCTGGCAGCACGGGGCGGGGGTACCAGCTGGTGGATGCCGGGTGGGGCTGGGCCATGAACGCAGGACAGAGGGATTTGGACAGAGAATAAAACCCTCCTGGGCCGGGGCCCTTGGCGCAGCACTGGCTGGGAGCTCTCTAGCCGGCGACAGGGGCAGGGAGGGCTGAGAGGCAGGGCACTCCCTCGGCAGCGAGTCTCCACAGACCCCTGCCAGGGCCTTGGGAAAGCCAGGTCCCTGAGGCGTCCTGGGGCACGGTGCCCACCCAGTCGCCCCAAGCTAGGCCCGGCCCCGCCGTGTTACCTGGCAGGATCGCCGGCTTGCGGTTCTTGGGCTGGTTGCTGGGCTGCTGGGCCTCCTTGCATGGGGCGAGCGCGGAGAGTTCGGAAAACTTCTGCAAGGCCTGCAGGGCAGGAGGGTGGAGCGGAGTCAGGTCCCAGCCGCGGCTCCCTGCTCCCACCCCAGACCCGATAGCGCCATGCCCACAGCCCGCCTCCACACCGCACCTCAGCCACCCCTGGGCTCATGCCATGGAGCGGATCCCACCCACGTCTCCAGGGGCCGGGCCCCGTGCGACAGCAAGCGTGAGAGGGACTCTGCTGTTCAACACGTCAGGAGAGGGGCTGCCAGAGTGGCCCCTCCGCACTGCACACAGCTGCCCCCAGGCAGCCCAGAGAAGTGCAGGGTGGGTCCATCTCGGGCAGAACTGGATTCTACTGCGTCAGCGCCAATCCCACTGCAGGATCCTTGTAATAAACAACTGCCTGGGACCCCGAGCACCAGACACGTCCCCGCGACCCGGTAAACGCTGCTCCCACATGACACTGAGCACCTGACATGTCCCCACGGCCCAGGAAACGCTGCTCCCAGACAACATCGAGTACCTTACAAGTCCCCACAGCCTGGGAAACGCTGCTTCCAGATGACACAGAACACCTGACATGTCCCCACATCCTGGGAAACGCTGCTCCCAGACAACACCGAGAAACTGACACGTCCCCACAGCCTGGGAAACGCTGCTCCCAGATGACACAGAGCACTTGACACCTCCCTACGTTCCGATAAAACGCTGCTCCCAGATGACACCGAGTACCTGACACATCCCTACGTCCCGACAAATGCTGCTCCCACACAACACGGAGCACCTGACATGTCCCCACGGCCCGGGAAACGCTGCTCCCACACAACACGGAGCACCTGACATGTCCCCACGGCCCGGGAAACGCTGCTCCCAGACGATACCGAGCACCTGACACTTCCCTAGGGTCCCTAAAACGCTGCTCCCAGATGACACCGAGCACCTGACACGTCCCTACGTCCCGGTAAAACGCTGCTCCTAGACGACATGGAGCACCTGACACGTCCCCACGGCCTGGGAAACGTTGCTCCCAGACGACACGGAGCACCTGACACATCCCCACATCCCGGGAAATGCTGCTCCCAGACAACACCGAGAACCTGATACATCCTCACGTCCCGGGAAACGCTGCTCCCAGACGACACCGAGGACCTGACACGTCCCCACAGCCTGGGAAACGCTGCTCCCAGATGACATGGAGCACCTGACATGTCCCCACGACCCGAGAAACACTGCTCCCAGACAACACTGAGCACCTGACGCGTCCCCATGTCCCGGTAAAACGCTGCTCCCAGACAACACCAAGGACCTGACACATCTCCACGGCCCAGGAAACGCTGCACCCAGACGACACGGAGCACCTGACATGTCCCCACAGCCTGGGAAACGCTGCTCCTAGACGACACCGAGCACTAAGGCACAAATGGGTGGTGACTTATCCAATGTCACAAAGCAAGTTTAGGGCAGCCCAGGGAGTAGGACCCAGAAGCCCTGGCTCCCAGCTCCCTGCTTTCCTGGCCCAGGGGAGAAGGCAGTGTCCCACCCCTCGGCCCGGCCCGTGGTTCCTCCCACAGGTACCTTGAACTCCCGCGAGAACCCGTTGATCTGTGTCTGGGCATCGGGCTGGCGTAGGCGGCTGACGTGGCTGGGGGCGCTCTCCGCCAGGACCCCGGTGTTCCCACACAGCAGTCCCTCCAGCAGCACCTCGTAGAGGAAGATGTACTGCTCCTGGAGAGGGGAACACAGGCGTTGGCCCCATAACCCAGCCCGCAGCAGGGGGCCGGCACATGGGGCCAAAAGGTGATGCCACGTGCTGGGGGGAGCCCAGATACCACGTGCTATCAACTGCACCCTGAGGGCAGGCTGGAGACCCACCCCTACACCAGGCATTCTCGCACCAAGGAACAGACTCCTGGCACATTTCTCTTGGAGGGAGCCCCATCCGCAGCCACACCCCCTCCAGGGAGCCGAACCAGCAGAGCTGAGCCCCCTGTGACCTGTGGGACAGGCTCACCTCATGCTCCAGAGGAAGGAGACAATCCCCCAGCCCCTCTAGCCCCAGCTGAGTGATCAGTTCCCTGCAGGCACATGTGTGAGTGTTCCCATCCCAGGAGCACCTGTGGGAGCCGGGGACCTGTCCAGGTGCTCTCAGATCCCAGCATGGGGGTTCTGCCAGCACCCCCGGGACTCAGACCTCCCCTCAGAGACAGCATCCCAAAATCTAGACTCTGGGCAGCTTCAGCGCTGGCTCCCTGCAGCTGGGCCACATGGCGCGTGGCCGGGCTGGCTTTGCAGGGCCAAATCCTTGCGGAGGGTCCCTGGGGGGAGAGGGGGAGTAACTGGCCTGACCCCAGGACCCAGGAGCTGAGGTCAGCAGCCAGGGGGTGGTACCCTGAAAGTACCTGCCCTTTGAACTGGGCACTACGGGCCGGGCGGGCAGCAAACACCTGCTCGGGTGGCCCCATCGGCGGCCCTGGGCACCCAGCTCAGCTCCTCACCTTTGTCTGCACCATGCTGACCCGCTGCTCCCGCAGCCTCTGCACGCAGCGGAAGACATCCACGCTGCCCTCGGCTCGCGCCATCTTCAGGAGGAAGTCCAGGGCGATGAAGGTGCCTGTGCGGCCGATCCCTGCACTGGGGACATGGGAAGGGAGTGAGGCGCTCGCGGGGCCCTGGGCCTGTCTTCCCCCCACCCCCACCCCCAGCCCTTTCTGCCCAGTACCTGCAGTGCACGAGCACGGGGCCGGCAGGCGCCTCCGACACCCTCTCGTTCACCATCTCCACCAGCTGCAGGAGCCGGGCCGCGTTGCTGGGGACCCCGTGGTCTGGCCACAGCAGGTAGTGAAACTGCTGTATGTGTCTCGGGAGAGGAGAACCGGCCTGAGGAGAGGGCAGACAGGAGACGTGGGGGAATTGAGCAGGGGATCCCAGCACTCAGAACTCCCTCCGGCACTAGCATCGCCTGTGGCCAGGCTGTCGGGAGCCCCAGCGCCCTGAGAACATGGAGCTGCAGGAGACTGCCCGCACGAGGAGGGCTGGGGCGATGGAGTGGGGCTGGCTGGCAGGTACAGGCCAGTTTCAGGGCCCAGCCAGGCTACGCTACACGGGCTGTTTGGATCTAGAGCAGGGGTCGGCAGCCTCTCAGAAGGGGTGTGCCGAGTCTTCATTTATTCACTCTGAGTTCAGGTGTCGTGTGCCAGTCAGACATTTTAACGTTTTTAGAAGGTCTCTTTTTATAAGTCTATAATATATAACCAAACTGTTGTATGTAAAGTAAATAAGATTTTTAAAATGTTTAAGAAGCTTCATTTAAAATTAAATTAAAATGCAGAGGCCCCCCCCCCCCGGACCGGTGGCCAGGACCCGGGCAGTGTGAGTGCCACTGAAAATCAGCTCGCGTGCCGCCTTCAGCACACGTGCCATAGGTTGCCTACCCCTGCTCTAGAGCCACCAGGGCCCAGCCACGCTGCACGGGCCGAGACAGCCTCCCTTGCCCAGCTGTGCTGCAGGTGCTGGTGCCCTCGCCTTTGGGATCTGCCCACAAGCAGCTCTCCCGTCTGCACACGCTAGAGACAGGGCAATGGCTGGAGCTGACTGCAGGACGGGCTAACGCGCAGGGTGGTGTTCTCCAGGGGCTGCCGGCATCTCCCGGGCACAACAGCAACACGGGGCATGTCCCGCATCCAGGGGGGTCAGGTTCCCCAGGCGAGTGACGGCTCAGCAGCTCCTCCCAGCCGGCTGCTGGGCCCTGGGAAACGCCCGCACCCAGGAAACGCCCGCACCAGGAAACGCCCACACCAGGAAACGCCCACGCCCCAGCACTGAGAGTTTATACGTGCTGCAACAGCTGCTCCGGGTTAGGTTTGCTTGTGAGTGTATCATGGGACTGCAGAGGGCGCTCCGAGCCCCTGGAACCTCCAACCCTCCCCCCCCCCCCCCCCTGCCCCCCCCCCCCCAGCTCTGGGAAGTCCCTGGGGCCCTGGAGGGGCAGAGCTGCCAGGCTGTCGGTGAAGCCCAAGGAGGCTCTGCCCCCCACCTTACCCTCTGCAGGCGGAAGGTGCGTGTGACCAGGCCCGTGGTTATCCAGGTGTTGCTGAGTGTCACCGTGAAGTCCCCGTACACCTGCTCGCCCTCCGGCCAGTACTGCTCACACTTGGTCTGTTAACAGCGGGCGACACCTGAGAACTCTGCACCCCCACCCTCCTCTAGGGCTGCGCTGGTGATGGGGAGGGGAGCCCCTGGCAGGGAACGACCCTGGCCTGGCCTCTGGGGCTGGGCATGGCCAGGACACCGGCCATGGGAAATGTCTGGCATCACCACGGTGTTACCGGTGCTCCCTACACGGCACACGCCTGCGATCCCACCATCCTCCTCCCAGCGTCCAGGCCAGCCTCCGCACAGCTCCCCGGCCCTGCGGAGAGTGGGGAGGGGAATGGCCCTGTCCCCTTCCCATCCACTGGCGCAGGGATCACCCCAGGCCAGGTCCAAGGATCGCTGGCCCCTGACTGGCGCTGGGAAGTTGGTCTGGAATTTCTTCTCCCCGCAGCTGCCGGGGGCACTGCCTTTCTCCACCCCCGGCTCCATCTCTCCGCCCAGGACCTGGGTTCCTCTCAGTGCACTATTCCCTCAGCCTCCCCTTTGTTGCTGGTCCATGTAGGACTCTCCACCTCTTGTGTCTCTGCTCAGTTCCCCCTTGGTGCCCCAGGACAGGGCTCCCTCCCAGAGCGCGTCTCAACCTGGGCTGGGCTGGTCTTCCCCTCCCGCGTGGGCACAGCTAGGCAGAAGGGAAAGCAGCAGCCTGGGTCCCATGTGGCCTGGCCGGGCTGGCTGAGGCCCCGGCTGAGCGTGGAGCCCGGCTGGGAGGGGCTGGGCTGTTGGAGGACCTGGGCCCCAAAGGAAGCTGGGTTCTCTACCTTGTTCTGCTCCACCAGGCCCGTTAACATCACAATGGCCAAGGTCTTCTCCTGCCAGATCATCTGCCAGAAATCCACCACGGTGCCAGGCAGCGGGCCTGGGGAGAGGAACATAGCACGTCAGTATCCGCATGCTTCTGACCCAGCGCCACGCCCGTCCTAGCGCTCAGGAAGGGACTGCGTGGGTGCACCACCGGGTAGCCTGGAAGCTGCCGTGCTAATGAACCGGGAAGCCCAGTTACACTGCCCATGGCCTGTCCTCTAAGGACTCCTGCTCAGAGCAATGCACAGCAGCGGGGCAGCCCAGAGAGCGCAGTGGCTGAGGTCAGAGGTGCCAGGGCCCAGTGTGGGGGCTGCCCAGCTGCTGGGCACAAGCAGGGCAGGGCGGGGGTGAGGATGAGCCAGGTGCCGGGGGGGGGGGTCAAGGCAGATGCTGCTCTCAGCTGTTTCCCACAGTCCAGTGACCGAAGTAGCATGTGATTTGGCTCGGAGCTCAGTGCCAGGCTGATGCCATGGGCCGGGGGGCCTCACACTGGGGCGTCTCCTATCTGCACAGGAGCCTGGAGACCCGGACCCAGGCGCTGCACAGAGCCAGGAGGCTGGGGGGATCAGGGGGTGGCATCTGGAGTGGGAAGCTCCCAGCACTTTCAGTGACGAGCCCCGTGAGCCCCTGGGCACGTGGGAGCCGTCTGCGGCTGCCTGCTGTTACAAGGGATCAGGGCTCTGGCCGCACGGTCACGGCAGGAGCAGTTCAGTCTCTGTTGCTTAGTGCATCGCCCTCCCTCTCCTCCAAACTCCTCCGGAGCCTTCCAGCTGCGGTCGCCCCGCTGAGCAGACCATGACTGCGACAGAGGGGCTCAGACAGAGGCCCCTATTCGCCCCGTCTCAGAACCCAGGAGCAGGGCCATGGCCCCTGGAAGTGAGCGGCTGCATGTTTGAAACCGATCAAAGGAAACCCTTTTTGTGTACGACACGTAAGGAGCATGTGGAACTCACTGCTACAAGGGATCATTGAGCGCAGCAGTCAGCCAGGGCTCAGAGCGGCGTGGAGGGTGAGAACCGCCGAGGGGATAACGCCATAGCAGGGTCTCACACCTGCTGCCTTGGGCATGAGCCAGCCCCCAGTGGATGCAGGTTAGGAAGAGATGTCTCCTGTGGCCGGCCACTCCAGGACTGGCCACTAGGCACTGGCCACTGCAAGAGGTAGGAGCCCAGGCTAGATGGGCCCTGGGCTAGGCTGGCTGGCAGTCCGTGTGTCAGCTCCACACCTCTTGGGAATGGCTGGACGGGGCGCGCCCCAGAGCCGGGACTGACTGCCCTGGGCCTGGACAGGGCCACGCGCTGGACTAAGCAACACCACCGCCCCCCCGCCATTGTCCCAGCCGGGAGCACTCACCCTGAGCAGCGATGAAGAAGCGGGGGCTCCTGTAACTCTGAGAGGGAGGGGAGACAGCAAGTGTTAGTCACATGATCTCAACACTTAAGCAATCAGGAGTATGAGATGAAATACCCAGGGCCAGCCCTGAGCTGGGCCATGTGCCTGGGTCACAGGGCAGGGCCAGTTCCCACAGCCCCCACCCACCACACGGTAGCCAAACCCTCTGCCCGCTGGGAGCTACGCCCGGCTCTCTGGGCCCACGTGCGCGTCACTTTGACAAGGAGATCACTGCTCGGGGGCCCCTCGAGTCGCACGCAGGGGCTCACGTGGAGCGTGAGACTATCCAGCGCCTGCCGTATCTGGCATCCTCGGGGGGGGGGAATGTCTCCAGTGTGTGAGCAGGGTGACCGGCCGTCCCAATAGCAGGGGCTTTGTCTTACATATGCCGCTATACCCGCCCCCCCATCCCCAGGGAAAAAAATCCCCATTTTTCCCCCTGCTACCAGGTCACTCTCTGTGAGAGATGCTGCCCAGCCCCGGTGCACCCTGGAGGGCCCCGTTGTGCAGCCGCTGCCCAGTACCCATGTGACTGGAGCAGGGCTGAGGGAGGGCGGCTGTCGCTCAAAGCAGGGGTGTGTTTGTTCCTGTGGTGCCAGGAAGGTGGGGCTGCCCCGTGTGCCCCAGAGCCTCCCCTGCCCCCTCTCCCCGCACGGAGCAGCAGCAGCGCGCCCCTCGCTGCCTGGGTACCTACATCGACGTAGCTGGCATTGATGTAATCAGCTCCCGGGCTAGCGGACTGCAGCACCACCCGGCAGTGATCGTCTGAAAGACAAAGGGGGGCCGATCACTGACCAGACAAGCCCAGTCGAGGGGTAGGGCTCCTGCCCATGCTCCCTCCCTCCAGACAGACATTGCCAGGCCCACAGCCTGGAGCCAGGGCCTCTGGCAGCGCCGGGCCCAGCTTCGCCGTGACCCTGGAGTTCTCAGGACAGCCCTGCTTCGACTCCCTGTGTGATCTTGGGCAAGTCCCGTAGCCTCTCTGTGCCTCAATTCCCCACCTGCACATGGGACAGCAGCCCTGCCCCACCACACAGGGCAGCCACCTCTGGCAGGGGGGGTGGCAGCTGCTTAGCTACATTGCAAATCTACATAGGGCAAGAATGAGGAGAGACTCATACGTGCAAGGAAAGGTGCCGGCGGGTGAATGTCGGGCGGCAGAACAGAATTATCGGAGTCAATATTTGATCGGGACAGCAGGTCGACCCCCTGACTCTGGGGAAATGTGCCGTGAGATCTAGAATGACCACGAGAAGTGAGGGGCTCCATGTTACGCAGCAGCCAAATGACGGCACCTCCAGCAACACAGGGCCCTCAGCACCGCATGGGGTCAGCATGGACTTGGAGAGGACAGCGACTGAGTCCCCCGCCCCGCTCCCCGCTGCACAGCGCCCCCTAGTGCCAAGCCGGGGCACTGCACCCAGCGCTCACTCCTAACGGAGAGCACCCTACTGAGTCCCCCACCCCGCTCCCCGCTGCACAGCGCCCCCTAGTGCCAAGCCGGGGCACTGCACCCAGCGCTCATTCCTAACGGAGAGCACCCTACTGAGTCCCCCGCCCCGCTCCCCGCTGCACAGCGCCCCCTAGTGCCAAGCCAGGGCACTGCATCCAGCACTCACTCCTAACGGAGAGCACCCTACTGAGTCCCCCGCCCCGCTCCCCGCTGCACCTAGGTTTCCGTGTCAGTCTCCCCTCTGCAGCAGCACCCAGGCCCAGCATCGCCTGGCTTCTGTGCTCTGCTGGGATCCCAGCCCAGGTGGCCTGGCTGCAGCGTTTACACAGTGCTCAGCAAAGATGCGAGAAGAGGCTCTGCTCACATGGGATGACGCTCTTGTAGCGGTTCTTGGCCTGGTTGCAGGGCTCCTTGCCAGCATGGCCTGGGTGCAGCAAACCCGAGACCAGTTTCTGCGGGGGAAGAGAAGGGACTTAGGTTAGGCACGCCCAGTTGCCAGCCCTATCGGCACAGGGGCCAGCCTGAGGGCACCACACCCGCCAGGGCACTGGGGCCAGAGCGCGACCAAGGCGGGCAGCACAGCTCAGCCAGCACGGCTGATAGAGGCTTGTCTACATGGCGCAGTCATTCCACAATAGGGTTAATCGCTATAGCTGTGTAGCTCCAGCTAGTCTGGAACCGCGCCCCATGTGGCCATTCTGGAACCGCGCCCCGTGTTGTTGGGTTCTGTATATATATATTTATATAGTCAGTAATGCCTCACTTAAAGTCATCCCGGTTAATGTTGTTTCATTGTAACGTTGCTGATCAATTAGGAAACATGCTCGTTTAAAGTTGGGCAATGCTCCCTTCTAACGTCGTTTGGCAGCCGCCTGCTTTGTCCATGGCTTGCAGGAAGAGCAGCCTGTTGCAGCTAGCTGGTGGGGGCTTGGAACCAGGGTGGACCAGCAGCCCCCTATCAGCTCCCCCTATCAGCTCCCTGGTCCCCTAAGTTCCCTGTGCAGCAGCTGCCCAGCAGGCTAGCAATTGCCGGCAGTTCCTCCCCCCCACTGTCATGTGCTGCTCCTGCCCTCAGCCTTGGAGCCGCTCCTGGGAGCCTCTTGCTTGCTGTGCGGGGGGGCAGGGAGGGAGGAAGAGGGGAGCTAATGTCAGGGTGTCCCCTTTCCCCCTGCTCCTGCACCCCACTCACCCCATCTTCCATAGAGCGGGGGGGGGGCACCAGGGCTCAGGATGGAGGGAGCTGGCAGCAGCTGCGGTCTCAGCAACCTGATCTAATTAACAAGGCAGCGTACTTAAAGGGGAATGCGCATCTCTCCCTCTAACACATACCCTCCATTCCTGCTGCCTTGCAGAGTGAGAGAGTTAACCCTTGAGGGCTCAGCCAATTGCTAGTTCATCATTTAGCAGTAAGGGAAATATCCCACCCTCTGACTCCTCCACCACAACCAAGCTTCACAATCATCATCACTGTGTACCAGTATTACATTGTTTTTTTAAAACTTGTAGAGTGTGTGTGTGTGTGTGTGTGTGTGTGTGTATGTATATTATATATATAGTCCTTTTGTCTGGTAAAAAATATGTCCCTGGACCCTAACCTCCTCATTTACATTAATTCTTATGGGGAAATTGGCTTCACTTAACATCATTTCGCTTAAAGTCGCATTTTTCAGGAACAGAACGACACCGTTAAGTGAGGAGTTACTGTATGTATCTCCATGTAATGTGTTATAGGCTATTAAGGCCTAGTGTAATGAAGTATACTTACTGAAGTAGGTGCATTACGTGTTAACAACAAAATCAAAAAACTAACTATAAATGAAGGCTTCACACATTGGCCATTTAAAGTCATTTATTAATCCAAAGCCCAGTTTAAATATGGTGTGGTATTTGCAAACTCCTGCACCTTGTAATTAATAAAACCTCAACTAACCATCGGAACTTCTAACTACGAACTCTGGGGTAGAATGCTTGGGGTATAAATGTGAAGTAAGTAAGGTTTATTTTGTAAGCAATAAAAAGCTCTTAAAGTATTATATACCGACACTGTGTCCGGTATCTGCCTGCTCCCCCGTCCCGTAAAAAGGCCCCTGCTGCGGGTCTAACCAAGTGGCCACTCTGGAATCAGAGTGTCCCAAAGGGGAGCATTTCCCCATGTAGACATGCCCTACAGCTCCGCTGCAGCGTAGTGAGACTGAAATGTGCAGTGAGTTCTGGCACCGACCTGGTACTCCGCATTGCGCCCCACTGGGGGCCGTTCGGAATTTGTGTCGTCCTCGGCCCCCTCCTCCTCCAGTTCCGCTTTCTTAAACCGCTTCAGAGACTCCAGCAGTTCAGCCACCGGGATCTGCGTGCGCAGCCTGCTTGCACCTGCTGGGATCCGGGAACCAGGGGTTAGCCTGTCCCTGGGGCCTAGCTGCTGCCATTCCAACTGGGCTGGGGTCACCAACCCTTCTGGCCAGGAACCCCTGTCCCTGTGAGGGTGTCAGCGCCCCCTTCTGGCCAGGGC
Source organism: Trachemys scripta elegans (assembly GCF_013100865.1). Taxonomy (NCBI): domain Eukaryota; kingdom Metazoa; phylum Chordata; order Testudines; family Emydidae; genus Trachemys; species Trachemys scripta. The sequence continues at coordinate 214,404 of NC_048303.1, forward strand.
CCCCAGTCCCTGTGAGGGTGTCAGCGCCCCCTTCTGGCCAGGGCCCCCAGTCCCTGTGAGGGTGTCAGCGCCCCCCTTCTGGCCAGGGCCCCCAGTCCCTGTGAGGGTATCCCTCCTCCTGCTGGCCAGGGCAGCCCCTGATTCCAGGGAGGGCATAACCATCCCCTGCCAGCCAGGGCCCCCCAGCCCCTGTAAGGGCATCACGCTCCCCGCCGGCCAGGCCCCGTCCCAGGGAGGGCATTAGGAGCCCTCAGCCTGTGCACTGAGACGCCAGCACATCCAGACAGGGCCAGGGTTGGCCTCGCTCCGCCCACACCTCCTCGGTTCCTCTTCAGGGGGATTGCCCCATTGCTCTTGTGGTCCTTTGAGTCGTTCCGCTTCTTCCTGCGGATTAGCAAGGTGAGACCCGGGATGAGCGGAGGAGAGCCTGAGAGGGGAAAGCATGTCCCCCGACGCCCCGGGACTGCCCCCCAGCTGGCTGCAGGGGGCCAAAGGCAGCCCATGTACCAGCCCCTGCTGTCACCGCCTTCGACCAGCCTGGCCCGTCCATGGAGAGACGCCTCAGCCCCCGGCATGCAGCGCTCTGCCTCGCTCCAAAGAGCCTGGCCCCCAGTGCCCAAGCCTCACCCCCAGGCCCGCGCTATGCAGGGTATGGGGCTAGGCCAGACGCCCCGGAGTTGCCTGGGCCTTCGGGTGACTGTGGCTCTGCTGCCCAGGCAGGGGCACGCTGTGCAGTGCCGGAGGCTGTTCCGGTGGGCAGGCCAGGCCGCCTGGGGAGCCGTGCTCAGGGAGGGGCTGTACTTTGTGAGTTACAGTCGCTCTGGTGCTGCTGAAAGCAGCCAGCTCGCAGCCCTGCAGCGACCTGGCAGCCTTGTTCATGCCCAGCTCCGCAAGACACCCGTCCCCCACAGCCCCTGCCAATGTGCCCACCGGGGCCACCCTTAGGGGCGAACGGGGCAGTCGGATTGCATGGCTGTTCAGCCCTGGGGCACTGCACTGAGAGGGCCAGCAAGGGGCAGACCCGTGTTCTCCGGGACGGCGGGTTTGGGATGTCGCTCTCTGTGCATTAGGCAGTGCTTCATTTGTGCCAGGGCTTGGCAGGGCTGAGCCCCGGCACCTCCGGGCCTGGCAGGGCCGAGCCCCATCAGTTATGAATGTAAAATGTTGCTTGAGCCTGGCATCGGTTTCATTACAAAGTAAACGCTGGTGCTAGGAAGTGGGCTGCTGCCACCCCCACTGGGTTTCCCACGTCGCGGGGAGGTCACTGAAGGGCCGGGGACACCGGTGACTCGGTCACTTCCGCCTGGAGCTGGAGTTTATTCAATATCAGAGGCTCTGTCCCACTGCCCAGCCAGCAGTGCCGGGTGCTCTGGCCTCAGGCACATCAAGGCCTGTTACCAGGCCAATGACACGGGGCACCACCAGCAGGCGTGTCTGGCTCAACCATGGGCCAGGTGAAAAGAAACGTCCGGACACCGTTGCCCCTTAGCAGCTTTCCGGTGAGCGAGAGGGTCGAGGGACTCAGAGACACGCTACGCCAGGCGCTGTCCGTCACACCCCGTTGGATTCGCCGCCTGGCACTACCAGCCCTACAGCCTGCGGAGCCGGTGCAGGATGTGACCCCGGGGCCCACTCAGTCACACTGACCTGGCGACCACGAACCACAGCAGCAGGGTCCCTGCGGCCAGCAGCACCAGCACCACCAGCACTGCCACGGCTACCGCCAGGCCCCCGGCCTGGGGCGTCTGGGCCTCTCCTGCAAGCAACAGAACCAGAACCAGTGGGCATGTGGCAGACTCCTGCCTAGTCGCTGAGCCGGGCCCTGGCAGACCCACGGCACGCACAGTGCACAGCTGCTATGGGACTTCGGCCAATCGCCCAGGACAGACACTGGCACCTGCCATTACGCTAGCTAGGGCAGGGACCCAGGTGTGACCATACGGCCACTCCCAGCCCTGTGAGACTGGGTCCAGGCCCCGCTGCGCTAGGTGCTGCATGCACACATGCAGGGAGGCAGCCCCTGCCCCGAAGCGCTTGCACTGGAATAGACAAGGACGACGAGGGGGAGAGGGAGAGAAGTGAAGTGATTTGCCCGAGGTCACACAGACAGTCTGTGGCAGAGCTGGGCCTAAACCCAGCTCAATCTGTGTGCCGGTGCAGCCCCTGTCCCATGGACCACCCAGCACCATGCGACCCAGCATGCAATGCGTCACCTTGGCCCACACCGCCAGGCTGAAGCCAGTGCTGGGACGGGTGGTCTCTGTGGTACGACCGTCAGACCAAGCCTGAGCACAGCATGCTGGGACGGCTGGTCCCTGTGGACAGCAGCTCCGTGTTCGAGTCGAGGGGGGCTGCAATCTGCCCCCTTGTGCCCAGCTGAGTGGCCCTGGGTTCCAGGTGATTTCCGCACTGCTGGTTGCCCAGGCTAAGTGCCACGGTGGGGCTGGCTCTACCCGCCCCGGGGCGCTGACCTCGTCTGCCAGGTTTGGGGGTGAGCCGCCTGCCCCCAGCATGGCAGAGCCCGTTTGTCGGGGTCCAAGCTAGTTCTACTCTGCGGTAAATGAGAGTTCCTAGTAAAAGGAAGGGGGTGGAGGGGATTTCTCCCTGGCACTGGGTCAAAGCCAGGGCACAACGGGCTGCTTACCAACGGAGAAGTCATAGCGCACACAGCTGGATTTCTCCACCTATGGAAGAGACAGAGAGGGATGAGTCCGAAGTAGCCATTTCTATCAATGCCTTGTGATCCCTGAGATAAGGGCTCCAGGCACGGATCGCTGCGTGCGTCACAAACATCACTTCTAGGGCTGTCAAGCCATTAATCGCACTAGTTAAACAATAACAGAATACCATTTATTTAAATATTTTTGGATGTTTTCTACATTTTCAAAACATTTATTTCAAGTACAACACAGAATACAAAGTGTACAGTGCTCACTTCATATTTATTTTTTTTACCAATATTTGCACATAAAAAAACAAAATAAATAGTATTTTTCAATTCACCTCATACAAGTACCACAATGCAATCTCTTTGTTATGAAAGTGCAACTTACAAATCTTGTTTTTTTTGTTACATAACTGCACTCAAAAACAAAACAATGTAAAACTTCAGAGCCTACAAGTCCACTCAGTCCTTTTTCTTGTTCAGCCAATCGCTGAGACAAACAAGTTTGTTTACATTTGCAGGAGATAATGCTGCCCGCTTCTTGTTTACAATGTCACCTGAAAGTGAGAACAGGCGTTCGCATGGCACTGTTGCAGCCGGCGTTGCAAGATATTTACGTGCCAGATGTGCTAAAGAGTCATGTGTCCCTTCATGTTTCAACCACCATTCCAGGGGACATGCGTCCATGCTGATGACGGGTTCTGCTCGATAACAATCCAAAGCACTGCGGACTGACACATGTTCATTTTCATCATCAGAGTCAGATGCCACCAGCAGGAGGTTGATTTTCCTTTTTGGTGGTTCAGGTTCTGTAGTTTCTGCATCAGAGTGTTGCTCTTTTAAGACTTTTGAAAGCTCCACACCTCGTCCCTCTCAGATTTTGGAAGGCACTTCAGATTCTTAAACCTTGGGTTGAGTGCTGTAGTTATCTTTAGAAATCTCACACTGGTACCTTCTTTGTGTTTTGTCAAATCTGCAGTGAAATTGTTCTTAAAATGAACAACATGTGCTGGGCCATCATCCGAGACTGCTATAACATGAAATAGATGGCAGAATGCGGGTAAAAGAGACGGAGACATACAATTCTCCCGCAAGGAGTTCAGTCACAAATTTAGTGAACGCATTTTTTTTTTAAACGAGCATCATCAGCAGGGAAGCATGTCCTCTGGAATGGTGGCCGAAGCATGCAGGGCATACGAATGTTTAGCATATCTGGCAAGTAAATACCTTGCAATGCCAGCTACAAAGTGCCATGTGAATGCCTGTTCTCACGTTCAGGTGACATTGTAAACAAGAAGCGGGCAGCATTATTTCCCGTAAATGTAAACAAACTTATTTGTCTTAGCGACTGGCTGAACAAGAAGTAGGACTGAGTGGACTTGTAGGCTCTAGAGTTTTACATTATTTTGTTTTTGAATGCAGGGTTTTTTGTACATAGTTCTACATTAGGGGGGAGGGATAGCTCAGTGGTTTGAGCATTGGCCTGCTAAACCCAGGGTTGAGAGTTCAATCCTTGAGGGGGCCACTTAGGGATCTGGGACAAAATCAGTACTTGGTCCTGCTAGTGAAGGCAGGGGGCTGGACTCGATGACCTTTCAAGGTCCCTTCCAGTTCTAGGAGATAGGATATCTCCATTAAAATGTAAAAAATTTGTAAGTTTAACTTTCAGGATAAAGAGATTGCACTACCGTACTTGTATGAGGTGAACTGAAAAATACTATTTCTTTTGTTTATCATTTTTACAGTGCAAATATTTCTAATCAAAAATAATAATATATAGTGAGCACTGTATACTTTGTATTCTGTGTTGTAATTGAAATCAATATATTTGAAAATGTAGAAAAACATCCAAAACTATTTAATAACTTTCAATTAGTATTCTATTGTTTAACAGTGCGATTAAAACTGCGATTAATCATGATTAATTTTTTTAATCGCAATTAATTTTTTAAGTTAATCACGTGAGTTAACTGCGATTAATCGACAGCCTTAATCATCTCCCTGTAAGATATTGTCCTGACTTTATGGATGGGGAAACCGAGGCAGAGCCGGGCTCAGTGACTTTGCACCTGGATATTATGGGGGTTGGTGCCCTAAAAGCCTAAAGCTTAGCTCAAATTAGAGAAAATAAATTCTATTACTTCAGCTTTGCCCAGGCCACACAGCAAACCATCAGCATGGCCTGAAAGAGAACCCAGGAGTCCTGGCTGCCAGCCTCTTGCTCTAACCATTAGACACACTCCCCGCACTGTCTTGGCCTGTGGATGGGCTCCCAAGGGCAAGTGTTGGAAGCCCCATCTCAGGAGTTAGCTTTGGGCTGGACAAATCCTAACAAAACGGACCAGTGGAGCTTGGGGGGTGGGCGAAGCATGGACCAGATGTGGCCCAACAGGCCGTTCTCAGCCTCCACAGTGCGAAGGGGCGGGAGCAGTATCCCACCCACAGGGGCCATCCCGCTGCACTGCTTGGAGATGGGCATGGGGTGGGCAGCCATGTCCTCCCCGTCTCTGATACCCCAGCCTCGGCTGCCACCTGCCAGCCTGCCCGCTGCAGCATGGGCAGCCCTGAGCGAAGCCACTCCTGGCCTGGGAGGAGCCGAAGCCCAGGGGAGCGGTCAGCGTGCCAGGGGAATCAAGAGCTACCTGGTTCCAGCGGCTGACGACGCGGACGAAGGCCGTGTAGTTCCTGTGGGGGCGGAGGGGAGCATTGTAGTACCCGTCGTGACGGGTCCCGTCGCCCAGCACGAAGTCAGTCGGGCCTGTGAGGTTGTGCGCGGGGAGCACGGCAGCCAGGTACACGTCGCGCTCCAGGCTGGAGTTGAACGGCTGCAGACCCGGTGAGCGGCAGGCGTCCGCTTCGCTGCCGTTCCGCAGCGCAGATACGATGATCTGATACTCCCTGCAAGGGAGGGGTTAGCCAGACGGGGGGTGATGGGGAACTGAACGGGGCAGGGGAGGGGTGTGACAAAGTGGGACTGTTCTTAATGTTTCCTCTGAATACTGTGTGGGTGCCTCAGTTTCCCCTATGCATTTCTTAAGTCTCTAGGTGGTGGGATAAAGACCAGTGTGCATAAATCACTGACACTCTGTCTCCCTGGCAACAAATGGCCAGGGCCCCTTCCCCCCCTGCAAGGAAATGGCTAAAGGTGAACAAAGAGATCAGGTGACCTCCTGGCCCAGGAAAGAGACAAAGCCCAGAGGAGGAGGGGCTGGAGGGGATTTCAGTTTGGAGCTGGCTGGGGACGGGGAGTGAGGGCAGATGGGGGTGTCTGGCTCTCTGAACCTCAGAATGGACCCAGCGGAGGGGTCCCGTTCGCCGCTGTACCTACAAGCTCTGTTTTAGACCGTGTTCCTGTCATCTAATAAACCTCTGTGTTACTGGCTGGCTGAGAGTCACGTCTGACTGGGAAGTGGGGGTGCGTGCAGGTCTTCTGGCTTCCCCAGGACCCCGCCGGGGCGGACTCGCTGTGGGAAGCGCACGGAGGGGCATATGCTGAATGCTCCCAGGAGAGACCCAGGAGGTGAAGCCATGTGAGCTTCTTGCCCTGGAGACAGTCTGCTCCGAGGGAGAGGAGGCTCCCCAGAGTCCTGACTGGCTTTGTGGGGAGCAGTTCCAGAGCATCGCCCGGGGACTCCGTGACAAGGGGTTAACCAGACGGGGGCTGACGGGGAACAGGGGAACTGAACGGGACAGGGGAGGGGTTAGCCAGACGGGGGCCGAGGGAACTGAACGGGGCAGGGGAGGGGTTAGCTGGATGGGGGCTGAGGGGGAACAGGGGAACTGAACGGGACAGGGGAGGGGTTAGCCGGATGGGAGCTGAGGAGTGATGGGGGAAACGCAGGGTGACTGTCAGGGAAAATTCCTGCCACAGGCTGGGACAGGCTGGGGAACCCTCCGGGAATGGGGGAGCCCATCGCTGGTGTTTATCACCAGACTGGACAAAGCCGTGGAGAACAAACCTTCCCCAGCCCATCCCCCTACTGCTAGTCACCCCACCCGCGGGGGCTGCTTGGAGGTTTCGGTGAAAGCTCCATGGGGAAGGGGCCCGGGCGTCCCGTTCCCTCTGGGAAGTGCCCCGCACCCCTTTGGGCGCTATACGATACTCACATACTAATAATGACCAGCAGCACCTCCTGACACCTTTCAGCCATGTGACCGCAGCCAGGGGGTCTGGCGCCCAGCCCGGGGCGGGGTGAGCTAAGCACACCCCCGGGCGTGGTGACGTGCTGTGCGCGGCTGAGGCCTATGGCTGATTCTAGGGGGTGTTTTCCTGCGGGTAGCAGCAATACTCCCTGCTGAGCTGCACGTACCTGATGGGTCCATGGAGCTCAGAGAAGGGCTGCAGGGGGAGCAGAGCCGTCCCGCTCGACAGGGAGATGCTGTAGACGCTCAGGGCGGTGATGTTGGCGGGGATGGCTGGCTCTGCAGGGATTAATCAAAGGGCAAAGCGTCAGCGGGCAGCATCGCACGCTGTCTGGGAGACAGGAAGGGCCCCTCTGACAGCCAGAGGCACAGAACTGCCCTGTCTGCACCGGCCCCTTTTGGGGGTGCTGCCAAGCCTGCCTCAGGAACACTGCCGAGCTGTCTGGGCATAAACCCCCCTGCTCCTGCCGTGCTGTGCCTGCCCTGGGGTGAAGGGAGTGCACAGCATGGAGGTGAGCGCCACGCCGCACCCGGCTCAGCTGGGCGCGCTGGGCCTGTGCTCTCCTGGGACACAGCACCGGGGGAAAGGAGAGGGGCCGGGAGCCAGGCCAGAGAGATCTGGGAGTGGCTTTTGGTCCGTGCCCTGGTCCTTGGCCCCCTCAGACTCATCCTAGAGCAGGGAGGATGTAACAATGCTGCCTCTGGTGGGACACAACTGAGAGGATCAATTCAGGACAAATCGCTCAGAGCAGGATAGTCACAGGCCCAGGCTGGTGGTTTTCCACCTCTAAGGCACCAAACCAGCCAGCGAGGACTTCGGTCTCACCCCACTGGCTAACCGGAAGTCACCCAAGCAATTCCCTAAGACACTCCAGAAGTAAGAAGCAGGAGTGAAGACAAGATGAAGGAGATACAGCTGCCTTTTCTAGTCCTTTTGCCATGTGGCTTGTGCTTCCTCTGTTCCAAAGACAAGCTGCCCAGCACATGGCCTGGAAAAACCTCACAGTTCTGTCCATAGGCCTGTCCCTGCCTTGCTGAGTCACAAGGTGTATCTGCCTTCTCTCAATGGGTCAGTTGTGTAGCTGATAATGGTCCCCAATGGGCCATCAAGCAGGCTAGCAGTGCTGATGCCAAATTGTCTGGGGTGTCACTGTGACAGGTTCTCTGCCCGGCCCCTCTTCCAGAGCCCGCTGGCTGTCCCAATAAAGTGCAGAGAGGTTGCCAGCTATGCAGCACCCGTGGCTTTATTTACACACACAGGGTTCTCCCACCACCAGTGTTGAGCTATAGACCAGGCTGGCAGGGTTAGTTCCCTCTTTCTAAGCACTCAGCCCACAGCTCGGAGACTGACCTTTCCCTGGCTGGGCTTTTCTCCTGGCTCCAGCCCTTGTAACTGCTGGCTTGTCAGGCCTGCAGGTGGAGCCAAGCCCCAGGCCAGGCATCAGGTCTGTCTCACCAGCCCCGGTCTATTTCTCTTGACTGGAGCTGGCTGAGCAGGGGTAATTAGGTGCTTTTGCTACAGTCCCCCAGAAGCACAGCACAAATTTGAAACACAGACAGGACAGAGCCAATACTTATAACTTTAAATACAAAAATGATACATGCACCCAGACAGCATCATCATAACCAGCAAATCATAACCTCCTCATAGACACCTTACTTGACTTTCTTTGTACAAGATTTGGTGCCACTGTATGACCTTGGTTGCAACAGTGATCTATACGGTCACAGTTCATGTCAATAACATCACAGAGGCCCTTACCAGAGATGTTGGTTTCAAAGTCCCAGCGCGACGCCTGCCCGAGGCCGGCAGCCGTGAGGCCCTGGATTGTCACCGAGTAGTTGGTCCCGTGTCTCCAGGGCTGCAGCAGGTACTTGGTAACCGACTGATTCACCCGCAGCTCCTCGACCTCGAGGAAATCGCTGTCGTACTCTCTCCTGGCCGTGATGTTCAGCTAGAGAAAGGAAGGCGGCTTTGGAGAGGAGCCGTTCTGACCCCCAGCCCCGCCTGATACACAGGGCACAAGCCCCACGGTGCTGGGGATTGTCTGAACACCCCTGTGCCAGCAGGGACTTCACCCCCCTCCTCCCCCAGCACAGCAGAGCTGCTCAGCCCAGCAGCACCGGGGACTTTCTCCTTCCTCTGCGGCAGTCGGCACGGCCACTTGGGCAGCAGGATGGGCACTGCTCAGGTAGGGTGAATGCCCAGGGCCGCTCCCCGTCACAGGGATCCCCCATTTGTCAGTGTCCCCCGGGGAAGTGCTGGGCTGGACCAGGGTCAATGTTACCCAGGAGCCGCTGGCCCGGAACCCTCCCGCACCGGCTCTGGCTCGGGGCTGTTATCGCTTTCGCTGTGTTTAGCTGGGCCCCCCCAGCACCCCAGGCCCAGCCCCCGAGGAGCCGACCACAGCCCCACAGGTGCTGACGGGGCCGAGTGCAAACAGAGCGCTGCTGAACGGGTGCTTGTCTTTCCGTTCAGAATACAGTGCCCGACCCAGGTCCCGAGCTCGCCCGGCCAGCCAGCGGCACGTACCGAACGCCCACACCCCGGCCCTGGCTGTACCCAGCCCAGGGGAAGAAAGGAGCTGGGACTGTTGTGGACCGGAGGTGGGAGGGGATCCCAGAGCCAGAGGGCCCTGCCAGAGAACATCCGGCCAGCACCGCCTGCTGTTACACAGGGGCTCTAGCTCGGCCGGTCAGCGGAGATGAAAACCCAGAGCCGAGCGTCACCTGCAGGCTGCTGCTCCCTCGCCCCCACCAGCCTCCCGGGGAGGCAGGCAGGGAACCCCACCCGAGTGCCCCTGGGCTACGAGCCATTTACCCCAGGATCTCCTAGGAGAGACGGCCCCTTGGCAGCAACCGAGGCCTAACCCAGACAGGGATTACAGGTGAAAAGCAACTCCTTGGATCGCAGCACAGACTAACAGGTGAGAGCCCGCAGCACAGGGGCACGGAGCCGCATGCTGCGCCGGGCAGGATCTGGGTGTGACGGTGCAGTCTATATGGTTTTATAAAAATATGCTAATGAGTGTGAATATAATGTAACTAAAATATGCTTCATGCAAAAGGTCTCTTGTAAGGTATCATTACAAAGCTTATTGAGTGTGGTCATCCTATTTGTATAAATGTATCACTCTTGTATCTGAAACTAGAAATATGAAATATAACTCTGAGGGCCTATTGTACTTACACAAAGTGTGGGCCATTAATGGTGGTTTGGAATCTTGATGGCTTCCATCAACCACGACAATTGTCTGTAGATGGCTCTGTTTTACTAGCAAGCCTTCCTGTATACGCATGTGCTGGCAAGTGGGTAATGAAGTCTTGCAGTGACATGTGATCATGTCACCTGAACTGGAATCCATCTTTAACCTGGTGCTTTTCCATTCAGAAGGAGGGGGTGGGAACCCAGAGTGGGACAAAGGATTCCCACCTTATGCAAAAGATATATAAGGGGGTGGAACAGAACAAAGGGGGCTGCAGTTATAAGAAATCCCCTAGCTACCACCTGAGCTGGAACAAGGGCTGTACTGGGGAAAGGATTGGGCCAGACTAGGAAGGCGTCCAGTCTGTGATAGAAGCTTATTAGAACATCTCTGAGGGTGAGATTTACCTGTATTCAGTTTTCTTATTGTATTAGCCTTAGACTTCTGTGTTTCTTTCTGTCTGTTATTACTTGGAACCACTTAAATCCTACTTTTTATATTTAATAAAATCACTTTTTACTTATCAGTTAACCCAGAGTATGTATTAATATGGGGTGGGGGAGGGCAAACAACTGTGCATATCTCTCTATCAGTGTTATAGAGGGCGAACAATTTATGAGTTTACCCGTATGTGTTTTATACAGGGTAAAACGGGTTTATTTGGGGTTTGGACCCCACTGGGAGTTGGGCATCTGGGTGCTGGAGACAGGAACACTTCTTAAGCTGTTTTCAGTTAAGCCTGCAGCTTGTGGGGGACGTGGTTCAGACCTGGGGCTGTGTTTGCAGCAAGCAAGCGTGTGTGGCTCAAACCAGGCAAGGGACTGAAGTCCCGAGCTGGCAAGGCTCAGAGGTAATCTAGGCACATCGGACGGCAGTTCCCAAAGGGGTTTCTGTGACCCAACCTGTCACATGGGGTCAGAGCCCGCAGCACAGGGGCATGGAGATGTGACGAACTGGGACTGTTCTTAATGTGGTCTTTGAATGCTGAGTGGGGAGTGTTGGCTGGGAAGGCAGGGAGGGGAGTGTGGCTAGGATGGTCTGCATTGGGGGATGGGAGACTGAACGACGGAGAATACCTGAGCGTGTAACATGAGAACCCAGGAAGGGGTTAGAGGCCAGGTGACACCTTTGCCCAGGAAACTGAACAAAGGTTGTGGGAGGAGACACTGGGGAGAGGGTTGCAGGAGCTGGCTGGTGGAATGGCTGGGAGGCAGATGGGGCTCTGACCTCCCAAGGGGGCTGTGGTGCCCTGGGACCCCAAGATGGACCTAACTGAGGGGGGTCCTGTTGTCTGTGCCTGCAAGACCTGTCTTGGACTGTATTCCTGTCATCCAAATAAACCTTCTGCTTTACTGGCTGGCTGAGAGTCATGGTGAATCGCAGGAAGCCGGGGGTGCAGGGCCTTGTGTCCCCCCACACTCCGTGACAGGAGCCGCATGCTGCGCCAGGCAGGAGCCGGGTCGGAGCCCGCAGCACAGGGGCACGGAGCAAGACGTATGCCATGCTGCAGACAGGAGGGATTGGGTAGTTTTAAACTCCCAACTGGCCATAAAGGGGGAAAGCTCAGGGAGGGCCAGGGAGGAGCTGGAGAGTCGGGGTGAGGTGCCCCTCGCTCTGGGGCAGGGCTCGGCACTCCGGGAGGGGCAGCAGAGATGGATAATGACACCTGGATGATGCCCCCTGATGCTCCCTCCCTCTCTCGCTGTCCCTGCCCACTCAGACCGTGCCCTGGGCTGAGACGCCCTCCAGAGGCTGCCCAGCGAGTCGCTTGCCCCGGTACCTGGTACCCGACGATCGCCCCTTTGCAGGGCGGCAGCGGCTTCCACCCAAGGGTTTTGGTGCTCAGATCCAGCGGCTCGATCTCGGGTTTGTCTGGGGCTGAAAGCGAAGGAATCGCAGGTCACTGACCGGGCCCGGGGACAAGTCCCCATGTGCAAAGAACTGGGAGGGGGCTCCCGGCACAGGGGTCAGCGCTCTGGGCGGTCCCTGCAGCAGGAGGGCGAGGGGTAGGCCCTGCCACCTCTCCTGGGCGGTGCTGCCTGGCTGGGCACGAGGAGCTGGGAGCGTCCTACAGCTCCTCCCCGGCAGCCCCCGGCAGCAGAGACACAGAGCTCCTGTCCCTGCTCCGGCTGCACGAGGGGCTCAGACACCACTGTGAGGGAAGGAATTTTCCTTCAGGGTAGATTGTCAGAGGCCCTGGAGGTTTTTCGCCTTCCTCCGTAGCATGGGGCAGAGGTCGCTTGCTGGAGGATTCTCTGCGACTTGAAGTCTTTAAATCATGATTTGGGGACTTCAACAGCTGAGTCAAGGGAGAGAATTATTCCAGGAGTGGGTGGGTCAGGTTTTGTGGCCTGCATCATGCGGGAGGTCAGACTAGATGATCATAATGGTCCCTTCTGACCTTAGAGTCTATGAGTCTATGAGTCTTGTACCGGGACTGGACTGGGTGGACGGATTGCTGGGAAGGTGGGCAGCCGACCAGCTGGGCTAGGACAGCTAGTGAGTCCTCTCCCAACCGTCCCACACCTGGGCCTTCAGAGCCCCGAACTCCCCGTGGGATCCACCTCCACCCCCGAGGCTCAGGTTCCAGGCTCACCCCACAGGCCTGTCTGGGGAGATGGGGAGGGAGACGGGGTTGGGGGACTCTGTTTGCTCTGGGGAGCCCCACACCCCTTTCTCCTGAGCCCCCTCTTCTGCCCCCAGGTAGGGCCCCGATCACCAGCTAAGCCTGGTCACTTGCTCGGACACGTGGGTTGAGTTGCAGAGCGACAGGGGCCCGTCTGCCCCCACGCTCAGCACCGAGCCCAGGATTCACAGCCACGGGGTGATTCCCCCCCCTACCTGCTTCACGCGTGGTGACCCGCCGGGTATAAAGGACAGTGCTGGGTGGTCCGGTCGCTGGGAAGCCCCCAGAGATAGTGACACTGTAGGAGGTGAAGGGGTGCAGGGAGCTGCACGTTACTGTTCCATCCCGTCCCTGTAACGGCTGCTCTCTGGTGAGCCCTTGTCTCTGGCAGGAGCCCGACCGGGGTCCATCCAGCCGGCATTGGGCCCGTATCTTCCAGCTGCCCTGGCAGGATTCGGGGGGCTCACAAGTCCAGCGCAGTTTGATGGTGGTGGGTGAAACCTCCAGGGCCCCTGGGATGATCCGGGGGATCACTAGAGAATAAGCACCAGCACGAGGGTTACTTTCCTGCCCCTTCCGGACGGACAGAGCTCTGCAAAGGCTTCCAGTCAAACAGCCCCTGCTCCCCACACACAGCGGGGTGAGAGACCAAATCCACCAACCCTTTTCTTCCAGGCAAACTCACCCCTTTGCAAACACCCCCCGTGCTCCCGTGGGTACCTCCATCGCTCGGCAGCCAAGCAGGACACAGCCCTTTGAGGGAGCTGGGATCTGGAGCTCCCTGCCCCAGGGGACATGCAGTGAGACAGGGACGCAGCCCATGGAGACTACAGGTGCCAGCATTGGATGTCTCCCTGGGCCGTGCCTCTCTGTTAATAATCAGGGCGCATTTAATTCACGCATTTTATTTCTATTTCATCTCTAGTTGCCGTGAATTAGGTGCACGCCGCGGGCTTCCAGCCAGCCCCCACCATGCCCTGGCTGGGCCAGGTCTGAGAGTGCAGGGGAGGGGGTGCTGGCGTGAAGGCCACAGAGGATGCCAACCACACGGCTCCCCTGCTGCCCACACAACAGTAACATCCCTCGGGGCGCCAGCCGCACAGTGAGGGGTTCCGGGTCTAAGCCCCGGGTGTCCCGCTAGGGACCTGCTGACTCCCCTCTGGGCTGCATGGGACCTGTTAGTGCAACTGACCCCAGGCGCTGGGCCCGGCCCTGGCTGGCCGCACACAAGAGATTCCGTCCAGGGATCAAACTGGTTCAGCTCCGAGGGTTGGGACTGCAGCTGGGAACCGCTTCCCGGCTCTTTGAGCTCTGGTCAAGTGAAAAATTCTCTAAGCTCCACCCACAAGCCAAGCTTCACTCACTTCAGAGACCACTAGGGTGGCCAGGTGTCTGGTTTTCAACCGGAAAGTCATATCCACTGACTGGACACCCAAAGTCCAGTGACTGCGGGTGGGAGCGGCAGGGAGGTACTGAGTCACCACCCGCGCCAGCCCCTCCTCAGCCGGGGCTGCCTCCTACCTGCATCGGGCGCCTGCAGCTCCCAGCAGTGGCTCCGCTGGCGAGTCCCTCCCCACCCAGGCAGGGGAACAGCAGTGAGCGAATGTGGGCAGGGTCTTGGGGGAAGGGGCAGAGCGGGAGTGGTTCCAGCACTCCTGCTGGAGGGTCCGGTTTTAAATATTACCCACGAGGCCACTCACAGTGGATTGAGGGGCTGTTGAAAACAAGGGGTGCTGCTGGGCTCCCAGGGCGTGGGTCTCTGTCAGAGGGGCCAGACATGCCCTGGGGCAGGGCTGGTTTAAGGCCCAGGTACCTCAGGCGTGTGCCCAAGGCCCTGTCACGGGATGACGACAATCCCAACGCTCATTAAAAACACTGCTTCTAGCCCTGTGGGTTGCAAAGAAGAACTTGAAAACGTGCCCTGAGCATGAGTGATGCGGTGATGTCTGCCTGAGTCTGCAGACAGCCTCTAGACCAGGGGTCTCAAACTCAAATGACCATGCGGGCCACATGAGGACTAGTACATTGGCCCGAGGGCCACATTACTGACATCTCCCCCTCCGCCCTCAGCCCCGCCCCCACTCCACCCCTTCCATGAGGCACCGCCCCTGCCCCACCTCTTCATACCCCTTCCCTGCCCCCATTCCAACCCCTTCCCCAAAGTCCCCACCCCAACTCTGCCCCCTCCCTGCCCCCGAGGGGCACAGGAGGGGTCCGGCAGGGGGCTCAGGGCAAGCGGTTGGGGTGCAGGAGGGCTGTGGCAGGGGGCTCAGGATGGGGTTGGGGTGCAGGAGGGGGTGTGGAGTGTGGCGGGGCTCAGGGCAGGGGGATGGGGTGCAGGAGGGGTGTGGCAGGGGGCTCATGACAGGGGGATGGGGTGCAGGAGGGGGTGTGGAGTGCAACAGGGGGCTCAGGGCAGGGGGTTGGGATGCAGGAGGGGTGTGGCAGGGGATTCAGGACAGGGGGTCAGGGTGCAGGAGGGATGTTGCATGGCAGAAGGTCGGGGTGCAGGGTGCAGCAGGGGGCTCAGGCCAGGGAGTTGGGGGTCGCGGTGCAGGGTGTGGCAGGGGGCTCAGGGCAGTTGGTCGGGGTGCAGGAAGGGTGCGGGGTGTGGCAGTGTGTTGGGGTGCAGGAGGGGTGCAGGGTGTGGCAGGGGGTTCAGGGCAGGGAGTTGGGGGTCGGGGTGCAGGGTGTGGCAGGGGATTCGGCTGCAGGAGGGCCTCGGGGGGCGGGCTCTGGCCTGGCGCGCACTGGGGGCAGGGTGCGGCCGGAACCTGGGGGAGGCGGGGCACTGGCATCTGTGTGTGGTTCTTGCTTCAGGCACTGCCCCCAGCGGCTCCCATTGGCCGGGAACGGGGAACTGCGGCCAATGGCTTGTAGGTACAGCCAGGATCCCTCAGTCAAGTCCTTCTGGGGGGCAGGGAGCTTAGACCCCAGCCTGGGGTTCCCTGTGTTGCACCACCCAGCCCAAACTGAAACTAAAAACCCTCCAGCAGCTCTCTCCCCCATCCCCTCTGCTCCTCCTCTCCATTGTTCAGTCTCCCGGGCAGAAGGTGTCACCTCTCCCACCCCCCTCCTGGCTCAGGTTACAGCTCGGGTAGCTTCCTTCAAGGGAAGTCCCCCGTCCCCACTGCAACCCCCCTGCAACATTCCCAGGTCAAATCCACCCCGCTCCCTGCACCGTTACACCCTCCTCCACCAGTGACACCCTCCCCCCACCCCCCGGACCCTGCACTCACCCTCGCTGGGTCTGGCCGATCTCCCTGCCTCCCTCCTCCCCCACTGACCCCCCCGGACCCTGCGCTCATCCCTCGCTGGGTCTGGCCGCTCTCCCTGCCTTCCTCCTCCGCCAGTGACCCCCCCGGACCCTGCGCTCACCCCTCGCTGGGTCTGGACGCTGTCCCTGCCTCCCTCCTCCGCCACTGAGCCCCCCGGACCCAGCACTCACCCCTCGCTGGGTCTGGCCCGGGGTTTACACCGCAGGGGTGTTGGCAGAGGGAGGCTCGTATCAGGCTGCCAGGGCCAGAGACAAGGGGACACCCCTCACTAGGACACAGGCTGAGATGCCCCAACGTGGACGCCAGGGCTGGGCCGGGAGAGCGACGGGGGGCGCGAAGGCCGGTCACTCGGGAGCTGTGAGGTGCTGGGGGGGGGGACGCCGGAGCCCTGTGATCGCGGTGACTCCGGGGCTCACACTCACCAATGCAGGCGGCTGTCGCACTCCAGACGCTCTGGCTCCCTTGTCGAGTGCATCGGATGTCAGGCTGCGAGGGCCGGTGCCCCGCAGGGCAGCTCCATGTCACCGCGTCCCCTGCGCTGTAAAACTGCTGCTCGAGGGCGAACCGGACCCTGGCGTCCCCGGTGTCTGGAGCTTTACACTTTTCTGTACACAGGAGTGAGACGGGGGTGAGGGGCTGAGACATGCTTTGAACAGGGGCCTCTCGGGCACCTTGGGGAGCCACGTGTGTTGTTACCACACCACAGGCTGCCGGCTGTCACCTCCGCAGGGCCTGGACTGGGCTGTCTGGTCTCTGACAGATTTCACACCCATGGGCCGTTATTATCATGACTAGTGCGTTTAACACCCACCCACCCCAGGACTCAACGCCGGGCGCTGGGCTGGGAACTCAGTGTGGGGGGAGGCTGGCAGGCTCCCACTGTGTCGTCTTCAGCCCTTACACACAACTTCCCTGCTGGGCAGAGGAAACACTTCATGGCCTGGCTGTGCGTTAACTTTGAATGTGGCTCCAGCTCCTGATCTAACCTCACCCTGGGGGCCGGGGGCGGAGGGTTGGGAGGCAGGAAGGGAGTTAGACAAATAACGGAGTTAATATTTCTCTCGTTCTGTTTGCAGTGTTGCTGTAGCTGAGTTGGTCCCAGGAGATTAGAGAGACGAGGTGCGTGAGGCAATCCTCTTATTGGCCCAGTAAAATATAGGACCTCGCCCACCTGGTCTCTGTAATTCTGTAGAGCTTCACCCCAAGGATCCCAGGCTCTACCCCAGCTACACACAGGGACCACGTCAGCCAGCAGCCAAGTGCAGCTACCCGTGGGGGGAGCAGGGGGGGCTTCTTCTTGGCAACAGCCCCTAGGACCTCAGCATGATTCACCCTGGGGTAGCTAAGGAACTGGCTGAAGCAGTCTCAGAACCGTTAGCAATTATCTCACAGAACTCCGGGAGGACGGGCGAGGTCCCAGAGGTCTGGAGAAGGGCAGACAGGGCCTGTCTTTAAAAGGGGGAGCAAAGAGGACTCTGAGAATTATAGACTGGTCAGCCTGACTTTGCCCCCGGAAAGACACTAGAACAAATTATTAAACCATTAAAGCACCTAGAGAATGATGGGGTTGTAAGGAACAGTCAGCATGGATTTGTCAAGAACAAATCATGCCAAACCAACCTAAATTCCTTCCTTAACAGGGTCACTAGCCTAGCGGATGGTGTTGTTAGATGTTTCGTTGTGTGTGTGTTCCCTCTGTGTGTTGCCCCAGCTCTGCGCAGACAGGTGGCACAGCAGACCTAGAGCAAACCGCCCAATGACCACAAGACCCGTTAAGGGGCAAAGGCACCCGGCCAGGTTTATTGTCGACAAAGCATGGTAATAGCACCTGGAGGACTCTACAGGTACACTTAATACATGTATCCCCGTGACAATGGACCAGCTCAGTGAATGGCGGGACTTTCTGTTCCCCTCTCGGCTGGACCAAGACACTGTCGCAGAGATACCGCTTCATACCCCGATACAAACAAGTTACGTAGTACCCCTCTGACATAATTACTGCTCCCTGATGTGGGTAGTTATCACCCAGCTCCTTGTACATGTTGGTTCAATTAAAACATCTCTGTGACAGTGTACCCCATAAGGCTTTATGGGGAGGGGGTGCTTATAAATGTATGTATGACATACCTGGAATATGTTTTGTGCTGCCTGTGCCATGTAACATATCTCCGTAAAGGTTATGGTCTACTATATCTGTTCATCCTATTTGTACATATATATCATTTTCTACTCGAGGTTAAGAATATGGGCTGTATGCTGGCTTGGTTTCTAAGTAAGCTTTGGGAGGCATTTGGTCAGCTTCTTTAGGAAGGAATTCGCCAGGTTAAGTACCTGATCAGGAAACACTTGGAGAACAATGCATCTTGGAATGCTCCAATCCACATGAGAAGTCTTCCTGGAGACATGCAAGATACCATGTGGACAATGGCTTCGGCCTGTAAAGACTGAGTCATGCAGGGGCATGTGACTTGCCCAGGTGACTCCAGAACTCCATCTTGGAGCTGGACTTTGCATAGGAGGGAGGAGGGGGGTCTCCACCCACAAGAGAGAGTCTATTTAAACCCATGGGAGACCCCTCCATTTGGTCTTCAGCTGGCTAAAGAAGGAGCCTCTCCACCACCCCCCAGGATACTTGAAGGGAACTGAAACAAAGGACAGTAACAAAGGACAGTGAAACACACAAAGGGGTGTGAGTGATTGCTGGACCCAGGCTAAAAGGAGATTAGCCTGTAAAAGGGAGCATTCTGGAACTGGTGAGGAAATTATCTGTATTCAGTTTGATTAGGTATAATTTGCGCATTTTATTTTATTTTACTTGGTGACTTACTTTGTTCTGTCTGTTACTACTTGGAACCACTTAAATCCTACTGTCTGTATTTAATAAAATCACTTTTTATTTAGTAATTCACTCAGAGTATGTATTAATACCTGGGGGAGCAAACAACTGTGCATATCTCTCTATCAGTGTTCTAGAGGGTGAACAATTTATGAGTTTGCCCTGCATAAGCTTTATGCAGGGTAAAACGGATTTATCTGGGTTTAGACCCCATTGGGAGTTGGGCATCTGAGTGCTAAAGACAAGCACACTACTGTGAGCTGTTTTCAGGTAAACTTGCAGCTTTGGGGCAAGTGATTCAGACCCTGGGTCTGTGTTGGAGCAGACGGGAGTGTCTGTCTCAGCAAGACAGGGTGCTGGAGTCCTGAGCTGGCAGGGAAAACAGGAGCAGGGGTAGTCTTGGCACATCGGATGGCAGCTCCCAAGGGGGTTTCTGTGATCCAACCTGTCACAATCTCTATCCATCACCCTGTCATCCTGACCTTATCTTCAGTGTGTTCCTGTTCTCCTTGGGGAATGTTTTTGTACCATCCTTGATACTGGGATGTTCTGGTACCACTCTTCTGGAACGTGTTTGCGTGAGTGCTCTGTGCCTAGCACTTCTCAGGAATGTGCGTTTCTGCAATATCAGCCCTGTTCTTGCCAGATTCTGTGAACTTGCAATGGGGCAGAGCCTGATGTTTGCTCACAGCCTGACTTTTGCTAACTTTGCTTTATATCAGCAAAGCTTGGCCACTACTTCAGCTCAGGCCTCATACCAGGCCTCTGATACAAAGGCTCATATCTTAGGCTCTGTTCCTACTACAGCTGGGGGAAGCAGTACACTTGATATATCTTGGACTTAGTAAGGCTTTGATACAGTCCCACCTGCCATTCTCATATGCAAACTAGGGAAATGTGGTCTCCATGAAATTATTACATGGTGGGTGCAGAACAGGTTGAAAGAGCATACTCAAAGAGGAGTTATCAAGCGGAGTGCCCCAAGGGTCGGTCCTGGGGCTGATTTTGTTCAATATCTTCATTCATGATCTGGAGGATGGTGTGGACTGCACCCTCAGCAAGTTTGCAGATGACACTAAACTGGAAGGAGTGGTAGATACGCTGGAGGGTAGGAATAGCATACAGAGGGACCTAGACAAATTAGAGGATTGGGCCAAAAGAAACCTGATGAGGTTCAACAAGGACAAGTGCAGAGTCCTGCACTTAGGATGGAAGAATCCCATGCACTGTTACAGACTAGGGACCAAGTGGGTAGGCAGCAGTTCTGTAGAAAAGGACCTAGGGGTTACAGTGGACGAGAAGCTGGCTATGACTCGACAGTGTGCCCTCGTTGCCAAGAAGGCCAACGGCATTTTGGTCTGTATAAGTAGGGGCATTGCCAGCAGATCGAGGGATGTGATCGTTCCCCTCTATTCGACATTGGTGAGGCCTTATCTAGAATACTGTGTCCAGTTTTGGGCCCCACACTACAAGAAGGATGTGGAAAAATTGGAAAGAGTCCAGCGGAGGGCAACAAAAATGATTAGGAGCTGGGGCACATGACTTATGAGGAGAGGCTGAGGGAACTGGGATTGTTTAGTCTGCAGAAGAGAAGAATGAGGGGGGATTTGATAGCAGCCTTCAACTACCTGAAGGGGGGTCCCAAAGAGGATGGAGCTTGGCTGTTCTCAGTGGTGGCAGATGACAGAACAAGGAGTAATGGTCTCAAGTTGCAGTGGGGGAGGTTTAGGTTGGATATTAGGAAACACTTTTTCACTAGGAGGGTGGTGAAGCACTGGAATGCGTTACCTAGGGAGGTGGTGGAGTCTCCTTCCTTGGAGGTTTTTAAGGCCCGGCTTGATAAAGCCCTGGCTGGGATGATTTAGTTGGGAATTGGTCCTGCTTTGAGCAGGGGGTTGGACTAGATACCTCCTGAGGTCCTTTCCAACCCTGATATTCTATGATTCTATGAATGGTTCACTGTCAAACTGGGAAGGTGTATCTAGTGGGGTCCCACTGGTCCTGGGTCTGGTACTACTCAATATTTTCATAAATGGCCTGGATAATGGAGTGGAAAGTACATTTATAAAGTTTGTAAATGACACCACGCCGGGAGGGGTTGGAAGCACTAGGAGGACAGGGTTAAAATTCAAAACAACCTTGACAAATTGGAGAACTGCTCTGAATCCAACAAGATGAAATTCAGTAAAGACAAGGCAAAATATTTCAAAGGGGAAGGAAAAATCAAATGCAGAGCTACACACTGGGGAATAACTGGCTAGGGGCAGTGCTGCTAAAATGGACCTGGGGGTTAGAGTGGATCACAAATTCCATATGAGACAACAACGTGTTTGTGGCAGAATGTGCCCTGTGTCCATAGGCGCCGACTCTGTGGGTGCTCCAGGGCTTAAGCACCCACGGCAAAAAAATAGGGGGTGCTAAGCTCCGAAGAGCCAGAGCCTGAGTGTGGAATGTGATGAGTTCTGTGCTGCTACCAACTTCTGCCCTTGGGGCCGGGAGTTTGTGTATAAACAGAGAATCATAGACTATCAGGGTTGGAAGGGACCTCAGGAGGTCATCTAGTTCAACCCCCTGCTCAAAGCAGGACCAATTCCCAACTAAATCATCCCAGCCAGGGCTTTGTCAAGCCGGGCCTTAAAAACCCCCTAACAGAGGGAGAGTGATTAAGATAACGAAAGGCTTGTCATTAAATTAAATTAAAGATTGTGAGATGATCCTGAAAGCAATGCCAGGCAGTCCAGTTAAAAGACAGGAAACAAAGGGTAGGAATAAATGGTCCATTTTCAGAATGGAGAGAGGTAAATGGTGGTGTCCCCCAGGGGTCTGTACTGGGCCCAGTCCTATGCAACATAGTCATAAATGATCTGCAAAAAGGAGTAAACAGTGAGGTGGCAAAATTTGCAGTTTCTTTTCAGGAAAGTTGTGCGCAAGTTGGAGAGAGTCCAGAGGGGAGCAACAAAACGATAAAAGGTTTAGAAAACCTGACCTGTGAGGAAGGTTAAAGTACTGGGCATGGCTACGCTTGAGAAAAGGAGACTGAGGGGGACCCGATAACAGTCTTCAGATATGCGAAGGGCTGTTCTAAAGAGGACAGGGA
Organism: Trachemys scripta elegans; assembly: GCF_013100865.1. Lineage (NCBI taxonomy): Eukaryota > Metazoa > Chordata > Testudines > Emydidae > Trachemys > Trachemys scripta. The sequence continues at coordinate 236,255 of NC_048303.1, forward strand.
TCAAGTGTTCTCCATGGCCACTGGAGGTGGGACAGGAAGTGATGGACGTAATCGGCAGGAAGGAAGATTTCGTTAGCTATCAGGAAAAACTTTCTAACTCTCAGGGTAGTTCAGCTCTGGAACAGGCTCCCAGGGAGGTTGTGGGATCCCCATCACTGAAGGTTTTTAAGACCAGGTTGGACAAACCCCTGTCAGGGCTGGTTGAGGGTTACTTGGCCCTGCCTCAGCGCAGGGGGCTGGACTAGGCGGCCTGTCGAGGTCCCGTCCAGCCCCACATTTCTCTGATGCCATGACAGAGAAGTCAGTGCTGGTCTGGGCTGCGGCTGCAGGGATCTCTCTGTAGGTAGTTACAGATTCATAAGTGTCAAGGCCAGAAGGGCCCATTCTGACCATCCAGTCTGACCTATTGCCTAGCCCAGGCCAGAGACCCGCCCCGGGGTCCCTGCAGGGGGATCTTCTCCCCTTCTGCCAGCGACTCTGCTGCGCTCAGTAACTGGTGGTGGAATTAGAGCGAATCTTTAGAAAGGCAGCAGCCACCCTCGATGTAAACGCCCCATGTGTCAGAGACCCCACCCCGTCCCAGGGGGCTGTTGCCCTGGGGAATCACCCCCACTGTTAAAAAGTTGCACCATAAATGGCCCCACCCCCACAGTGTCCGCGGGACTGGCACAGTGACAGAGGCTGCAGCTCCGGCTCCTGGGGGCGGCTCTTGGAGTCTCAGTAGAACAGAGCCTCAGCTCCCCCTGCCCCCCGAGCTCTGTCTCTCTGCCTAGGGCCCTGTACAGCTGTGACGAAGTGGGACTGTTCTTAATGTTTCCTCTGAATACTGTGTGGGTGCCTCAGTTTCCCCTATGCATTTCTTAAGTCTCTAGGTGGTGGGATAAAGGCCAGTGTGCATAAATGGCCGACACTCTGTCTCCTGGCAACTAATGGCCAGGCCCTTCCCCTCTTGCAAGGGGATAGCTAAAGTTGTTGGAGAATAAAGAAATCAGGTGACCTCCTGGCTAGGGAAAGAGACAAAGGCCAGAAAGGAGGGGCTGGAGGGGGTTTCAGTTTGGAGCTAGCTGAGGATGGGGAGTGAGTGCAGATGGGATTGTCTGGCTCGCTAGGCCCCAAAATGGACCCGGCTGAGGGATCCCGTTCTCTGTACCTACAAGCTCTGTTTTAGACCGTGTTCCTGTCATCTAATAAACCTCTGTGTTACTGGCTGGCTGAGAGTCACGTCTGACTGCGAAGTGGGGGTGCAGAACCCTCTGGCTTCCCCAGGACCCGGCCTGGGCGGACTCGCTGTGGGAAGCGCACGGAGGGGCATATGCTGAATGCTCCGAGGTCAGACCCAGGAGGTGAAGCCGTGTGAGCTCCTTGCCCTGAAGACAGTCTGCTCCAAGGGAGAGGAGGCTCCCCAAAGTCCTGACTGGCTTTGTGGGGAGCAGTTCCAGAGCATCACCCGGGGACTCCATTGTATGGGGAGACTTTGGCAAACCAGTAAAGTGCCCAAAACCACTATGGCTTATTGTTAAAAGCAAACTGTTAAAAACAAGTCTCAGCTTGACCAAGGCAGGAGGGGAGGGGTTTTTGGGTGCCTCAGAAAGGGCAGCTTGACCCCGCGTCCTTCCTGATAAGAATTGTGTTGAAGTTGCTGACACATGCATTTTAAAAGAGCAGGATGTGCCCAAGGAATGTCTATTGGGGTCTCAAGACTCCAAACTCTGGAAAAACCCACACCTGGTTAATCAATAATCAGAAGGAACCTCTTGCTTGATCATTGAAACTGCTTACTTAACAAGGTTTCTTTAAGGGACATGTAATTCTATTACTAATGTATAAATAAGGGGAAAAAGCTTGAGATAGTGAGACTCGTTTGGGGACTCTTTTGGACTCTTTTTGGACTTTCCCTCTGGATACATCTTGCGGTCCCCTCCGGCAGACGAAAGATTTGGCCACTGGAAGCCTGCCGCTGTGTCACTCGAAAGCCACACTCAGCGTTGGTAATTATCGAGGGTTGGGGGTGTTTTACTAATCTTGTTGCGGACGTGTGTAAGTGCTTGAGACTAAGTAAAGTTTAGCTTTAAGTGAAAGCACTCTTGTGTTGTCCTGTTTGTGCCAGCCAACTATTGGTTGGATGGCCGTGTCTCCCCTGATTTATTTCCTGACACCTCCTCGCACAGAGTAAAAGTTACCAAGAGCTTTGGGTGGAAGGAACCCCAGATAACACCGTGACAATGGCACATCCCCGTAGTGCCTGAGCTGGACCATTGCTCTGATCTGGGACGGCAATTCCTTCCTCCCTACAGTATCACACAGTACAGTACCCCACAGTACAGGGTCACAGAGCATCTGGTACCAGGCCAGGCCCCTGGGATCACAGTGACCCACGTGAGGGGTTCACACTAACCCAGGCAGGCAGCAATCTGATTCCAGATGCTCCGGTTCCCCTGTCCGGTACATCTGATCACAGGCTGCGAGGGTTCGAATCCCTCCGGGCAGCTCAGGGTCACTGGCTCCTCCCTGCTATAATACGTCTTGTCCGGTTCGAACCGCAGAGCTGAGGCCCAGCTGAGTTTGCGGCACTTTTCTGTTGGGAGAACAATCAGGTTTGGGGCCATTAGAAAAGGGCGAGATTCCAGTCCCCACATTAGACTGACAGTCCCTGCCCCAAGGAGCTGTCTGTCTATCCAGCATTTGTACAGCACCTAGCGCCAGGGGGTCGGGAGCCATGGCTGCAGTTCCTAAGGGCTATCGGTGATACAAATAAATAATCACAACAGGCCTTACCCATGAACCCACACACTGATACACACTGGGAGGGATAACTCAGTGGTTTGAGCACTGGCCTGCTAAACCCAGGGTTGTGAGTTCAATCCTTGAGGGGGCCACTTAGGGATCTAGGGCAAAATCAGTACTTGGTCCTGCTAGTGAAGGCAGGGGGCTGGACTTGATGACCCTCCCTTCCAGCTCTATGAGGTAGGTATATCTCCATGTTTTATTTATTTTTATATACAAGCGCTGCCATCCCCACACACTGATACACACCCTCATGTACAGGCGCCGACTCTGTGGGTGCCCTGGGGCTGCTCAGCACCCACTGACAGCCCCACGGATCAGCGCCTCTCCCTCCCCCACAGCACCTCCCGCCCGCCGCTATCAGCTGTTCAGCGTGTGCAGGAGGCGCTGCGGGGGAGGGGTGGAGCGCGGCAGGAAGAGGCGGGGCAGGGTGGGAAGAGGTGGGGCAGGGGTGGGGGCATGGGGGAAAGGGTGGAGTAGGGGTGGAGCCTGGTGTGGAGTGGGGGTCGTGCACCCCCCAGAACTGAGGAAGTTGGTGCCTATGCCCTGCTACACAATGACACACCCCAACACCGCCTACATCGCACAGACACAGCATTACACACCGCTACAAGCTAACACACATCTCCCACCCCCTTACAGACACCTACTATATCCTCAAGCCCCTATTCACACAACAACAACACCCCCCGACACCCTATAGACAACCCCATATACACACCCTTATAATACTTAGCCACACAACCCCCTACACACACACACACACTAAAACACCCCACAGACATCCCCTCACACCCCTCCACCACAGCCTAGAACCTCACCACGCTCCCCCCACGCAGGCTGCTTTGCCCCACACACTCGCTGTCGCTGTCACTTCACGCCCTTCAGAAGGTCCGAGCTGAACACTCAAGACATAAAGACGCCCCAGGAAGTCGTGGGGCCTCCATGGAGGCTCTCGGTGTCCCAGGGTTTGGATCCTGCCCCCAGCCCGTCCAGCCGCCCGTCTGTGCAGAACTCACCCACACAGCTCACACTGCTCGTGTCCCACTCCACGCGCCCAGCCGTCTCCGTACACTGCACCCAAGCCGGGCTCCCCTCGTACTGCTCCGGGCGACAGGTCACCTCAACCCCCTCGCCAACGGCAAACTCTGTCTGTGTGGAGGCAGCAGAGACCGACGGGGGCCAGTTTCCTGCCCTCGTACAAACCCCTGGAGGGAAAGAAATGTCCAGTCTCTGCAAATCCTGTTCTGGGGAAAGGTGCCGCTGGCCGCCCCCGGGTGATCCTGGGGCAGAGCTGAGCCAAAGGGAGCGCAGGAGAAACCAGCACCGCAAAGGACTGGGGAAAGGCGAGGAACACGGACACGCTGGTGACAGGGAGTCCCTGGGCTGGTCCTGCCCTTCCTTATTGGCCCCTGGGCCCAGGGCCTGGGGGGGGGGGAGCGGGGGGGGTGCCCAGTGCAGGGGGGGCCGGCAGCAGGAGAAGCGGGGAGGGGGCCACGTCCCTCGGAAGCACGCCCCAGCGGGGGGGGGGGGGGGGGGGGGGGGGGAGGGAGTTGGGATCTGGCTCAGGGCCCCTGCAACTGAAGCAGGGTTTAGGTCCCCATACGAGAGACTGAGAGGCCAAAACGAACCAGAGAGTTTACTGGGCGAGAACCCACCTGGCTCCGGAGATACCAAAGTGTCACGGAGTCTGGCTGTCGGCCCAGCCCCTGTGCCCGCGGTGACTCGGGGGGGCTCACACTTACCCCGGCAAGTGGGTGTCTCACTCCAGACAGACTGGTTCCCATTTCTGATACACTCGATTGCAGGCGGTGATGGCCGATACCCCTCAGGGCAGCTCAGTGTCACCATGTCACCCAGGGCGTAGAACAGCCCCTCGGGGGTAAACTGCAATCTGGGGTCCCAGGGTTTTGGTATTTCACATTTTTCTGTGTATCAAAGAAATAAGGGGAGACTCTTGAGGGTTACTGAATCCTGCGGCTTCCCCCAGCCATTATGGGCCCGATCCCGAGCCACGCTGGGCACCCACACTATAGTAGGGGTTGCCGGGATCAGCTCCTCTGTGATCAGGTCTATCTCCCCCATTTATCTCTACAGGATTCACACGTGCTCAGGGCCTCAGCGGGGTGGGGTGAGTGAGGTGAGGGCAGGTGAGTCAGCCCCACGGAGTCGCGGAGGGAGGACGTATTTCCCTGGGTGTCCAGGCCAGAAGGGCCCATTCTGACCATCCAGTCTGACCTATTGCCTAGCCCAGGCCAGAGACCCACCTGCAGGGGGGGATCTTCTCCCCGTCTGCCAGCGACTCTGTTGCTCTCAGGCCTGGTCTACACTAGGGGGGGATCGATCTAAGATACGCAACATCAGCGACGAGAATAGCGTAGCTGAAGTCGACGTATCTTAGATCGACTTAGAATTACTAACTTCGCGTCCTCGCGGCGCGGGATTGATGGCCGCATCTCCCCCATTGACTTTGCTTCCGCCTCTCGCCGAGCTGGAGTTCAGCAGTCGACGGGAGAGTGATCGGGGATCAATTTGTCGCGTCTACACTACACGCGATAAATCGATCCCCAATAGATAGATCACTACCCGCCAATCCAGCGAGTAGTGTAGACTAGCCCTCAGTAACTGGTGGTTGAATTAGGCCTTGGCTACACTTGCAAGTTAGAGCGCATTAAATCAGCCCCGGGCGCCCTAACTCACGACGTGTCCACACTAGTAAGACACGTAGAGCACCCGGACTCCCCGGCTGGAGCACTCCTGGTAAGCCACCTCCACAAGAAGCGTAACGCTTGCTGTGCCTTGGCTGAAACGTCCCAGCGTCAGTGTAGACGCCCTGGTCTGTTAATGCGCTCTGATTGGCCTCCAGAAGTGTCCCACAACGCCTGTTCTAGCCACTCTCGTCATCACTTGGAACTCTACTGCCCTGCCCTCAGGTGACCAACCATCAGACCGGCCCTTTAAATTCTCTGGGAATTTTGAAAATCCCCTTCCTGTTTGCTCAGCCAGCCGTGGAGTGCTCTCAGTGCATCTTTCCAGGTGACCATGCCTCCACGCGCCAGGCGAGCCCCAGTATGGAGCAATGGCGAGGTGCTGGACCTCATCAGTGTTTGGGGGGAGGAAGCTGTCCAGTCCCAGCTGCGCTCCAGCCGTAGGAATTACGATACCTTCAGGCAGATATCAAGGGCCATGATGGAAAGGGGCCATGACCTGGCACACTGCAGTGCAGGGTTAAAGTGAAGGAGCTGCACAATGCCTACCGCAAAGCCCACGAGGCAAACCGCCACTCCGGTGCTGCCCCCGCAACCTGCCATTTCTACAAAGAGCTGGACGCGATACTTGGGGGCAACCCCACCTCCACTCCGAAGACCACCATGGACACTTCAGGGGCCGTAAGCAGTACAGAGTTCCACAAGGCAGGAGGAGGAAAGCAGGAGTGAGCGTGCTGAGGAGGAGGGGGACCCAGAGGACAGCCCAGCATCCATAGATGCATGCAGCCAGGAGCTGTTCTCAAGCCAGGAGGAAGGTAGCCAGTCGCAGCGGATGGTGCTTGGGGAAGAACAAACAGCGGAGGAGGTGCCTGGTAAGCGGCTTTTATTTTGGGAAGGAAATTGTTTGGTGTGGATGTCACGTTATTGACTTGAACTGGAACCATATAGAACATGGTTGCAACCAAAGTCCTGTAGTGGCACCAAATCTTGTATAAAGGGGATCAAATGAGGTGTCTAAGACAAGGTTATGGTTTGCTGGTTATGATTATGCTGTCTATATGTGTGTATCAGTTTTGTAGTTGAAGTTATGAATATTGGCTCTATACTGTCTGTATTTCAAACTTATGCTATGCTGCTGGGTGACACCCCAGACAAGCTGGTGTTAGCTCTGCCTAGCCTGCTTGATGGCCCATTAAGGACCATCAGCTATACAATGGACCCATTGAGAGAAGGCAAATACACCTTGTAAGTCTGCAAAGTATGCAGGGACTGGCCTATGTGACTCCAGACTCCATTTTGCTCTAATTTTCCACAGTAAGAACAAAGAGGTGTTCTTACACCTGGAAAAGACTATAAAAGGCTGATGCCTCATCTCCATTTGGTCTTCAGTCCTGCTTCTTACTTCTGGAGAGACTTTGCTACAAACTGAAGCTCTACACAAAGGACTGAGGACCCATCCCAGCGGGGGATGTTCCAGAGACTTGATTTGAACCTGCAGTTTTATCTATCGCTGCTGCAAGCCATGAACCAAGAACTTTGCCATTACTGTATGTAATTGATTCCATTTAACCAATTCTATCTCTCATCTCTATCTTTTTCCTTTTATGAATAAATCTTTAGATTTTAGATTCTAAAGGATTGGCAACAGCGTGATTTGTGGGTAAGATCTGATTTGTATATTGACCTGGGTCTGGGGCTTGGTCCTTTGGGATCAGGAGAACCTTTTTCTTTTACTGGGGTACTGGTTTTCATAACCATTTGTCCCCATAACAAGTGGTACTGGTGGTAATACTGGGAAACTGGAGTGTCTAAGGGAATTGCTTGTGTGACTTGTGGTTAGCCAGTGGGGTGAGACCGAAGTCCTCTTAGATTGGCTGGTTGGTGCCTTAGAGGTGGAAAAACCCCAGCCTTGGGCTGTAACTGCCCTGTTTTAGCAATTTGTCCTGAATTGGCACTCTCAGTTGGGTCCTGCCAGAACCGCATTGTCACACTCATCCTGTGGAAAATGTGGGGACAGTGCTCAGTATAGGGGCCCCCTTCAGCTGTTGGCTCTCCCCAAGGCACAGAACCAACCCCAGAGGACACTATGGCCTTGAAACAATCAGTCCCCCTTGCTCCTGTGCTTACTCACCATTTTGGGGCTCCCGTGTGACGTTATTGACATAAACTGGGATCGTCTAGATCATTGTTGCAACCAAGGTCCTGTAGTGGCACCCAAATCTTGTATAAAGGGGGTCAAATGGGGTGTCTAGGACAAGGTTATGGTTTACTGGTTATGATTATGCTGTCTATATGTGTGTATCAGTTTTCTAGTTAAAGTTATGAATATTGGCTCTATACTGTCTGTATGGCAAACTTATGCTATGCTTCTGGGTGACATCCCAGACAAGCTGAGATTAGCTCTGCCTAGCCTGCTTGATGGCCCATTAAGGACCATCAGCTATACAATGGACCCATTGAGAGAAGGCAGATACACCTTGTAACTCAGCGAAGTATGCAAGGACTGGCCCATGTGACTCCAGACTCCATTTGGCTGTAAGGAGGTAACAAGGAGGTGTTCTTACTCCTGGAAAAGACTATATAAGGCTGATGCCTCATCTCCATCTTGTCTTCAATCCTGCTTCATACCTCTGGAGGAACTTTGCTACAAGCTGAAGCTTTGAACAAAGGACTGAGAACCCATCCCAGAGGGGGATGTATTCCAGAGACTTGATTTAAACCTGCAGTTTATTCCATCGCTGCTGCAAGCCTGAACCAAGAACTTTGCCATTACTGTATGTAATTGATTCCATTTAACCAATTCTAACTCTCATCTCTATCTTTTTCCTTTTATGAATAAACCTTTAGATTTTAGATTCTAAAGGATTGGCAACAGCGAGATTTGTGGGTAAGATCTGATTTGTATATTGACCTGGGTCTGGGGCTTGGTCCTTTGGGATCAGGAGAACCTTTTTCTTTTACTGGGGTATTGGTTTTCATAACCATTTGTCCCCATAACGAGTGGCACTGGTGGTAATACTGGGAAACTGGGGTGTTTAAGGAGATTGCTTGTGAGACTTGCAGTTAGCCAGTGGGGTGAGACTGAAGTCCTCTTAGTCTGGCTGGTTTGGTGCCTTAGAGGTGGAAAGAACCCCAGCCTTGGGCTGTAACTGCCCTGTTTGAGCAATTTGTCCTGAGTTGGCGCTCTCAGTTGGGTTCCGCCAGAACCGCATTGTCACACCTGTGGAAAATGTGGGGACAGTGCTCAGTATAGGGGCCCCCTGCAGCTGTTGGCTCTCCCCAAGGCACAGAACCAACCCCAGAGGACACTATGGCCCTGAAACAATCAGTCCTCCTTGCCCCTGTGCTTACTCACCATTTTGGGGCTCCTGTGGGTTATGTGCGCTCGCTTGGGATGGGCAAATTCTGCTATTGTGTACACTGTACTTGTCTTTACGTACGGGCGAATCATTGCTCTGTCTGGTGTGAACAATGCTGCCTCTGTTAAGTGTTGCATTTTGGCTTTACAGATGCAACCTTGAGATCCCAGCTGTCCTTGTTATCAATGGCCGAAAGACTCCAAAGAATCAGGAAGCGTCCGCGAAGAACCAAAGAGAAAATCAAAAAGTGCAGGAGTGGCGGGAGACTGAAAGGAGGCTCTGCCAGCAGAATGCGGATCACCAGCAACAAGCCACGGAGCGGCTCGTAAGCATTATGGAGCGCCAAGCGGACTTGATACAGGCGCTCACGGCACTGCAGACGGAGCAGATCTGCCCCACCCCCCCGCAGCCCTTGTCCCAAAACTCTTTCCCTTGTGTTCCCATGTCACCACCAACCCACTTCCCCCAACATCCAGTTTCTTACCGACACCAGCTGCCTCCAACACCTGTAGCTTCACCACCCAGCCCTGCAAACTACAACCCTTACCCACTGACTCAACCCCCATCACCATGCATTTTAGCCAGCCTGAAGTGCAGCACTCATTGCACGGCACTCCAGACAGAAATGATAACAGGACACACGCAAATCTGTGATTGTCCCGTTCCCTACCCTCCCCCTTCCCTCCTCCCACACAACACAGATGTGTCCTGCCCTTTCTGTTTCCCCAGCAGTTGTGTTTCTTTTCATTAAATGGATTTTTTTGCTTTGAAAACGTTCTTTATTATTGCATAACGTAAAAGATCCCGTAGCCCAGGAAAGCAACAGGCACTGCAAGTCAGTGCATCATATGTAGCAAACACAGATGCCTACTAGCATTGGAACCACTGCACTTCGCTCCCGTGAAGAGCACCAAACATTACTGAAACAACAAAGAGTCTGGTGGCACCTTAAAGACTAACAGATTTATTTGGGCATAAGCTTTCGTGAGTAAAAACCTCACTTCTTCGGATGCATAGAGCCATTACTGGTGGCTTTCAGCCTCAAATTGCTCCCTCAAGGCATCCCTAATCCTTGCAGCCCCGTGCTGGGCCCCTCTAATAGCCCTGGTCTCTGGCCGTTCAAATTCAGCCTCCAGGTGTTGAACCTCCATGGTCCATGCCTGAGTGAAGCTTTCACCCTTCTCTTCACAAATGTTATGGAGGGTTGTGACGCAGTAGGGAGCGGGGCGGATTGACCGGGGAATGTCGTCTAGTTTTACTGGACTGTCTGCATGGGGGATGGGAGAGCAGGGGATGACTTTAATTAAGGGACAGAACCTGAGCCTGTAACCTGAGCCAGGAAGGGGGTGGGGCCAGGTGACACCTTTGCCCGGGAAACTGGACAAAAGGAGAGGGGGAGAGAAGGAGGGGGAGAGAGCCTGCGGGAGGGGTTTTGGTTTCAGTTTTGGGCTGGCACCGAAGAGGCAGGGAACCCCAAGTCTGGGGTCTAAGATCTTTGTCCCCCAGAGGAACCTGACTGAGGGGTCCTGGTTGTACTTACAAGCCCTGCTTGGGACTGTGTTCCTGTCGTCTAATAAACCTTCTTTTGTACTGTCTGGCTGAGAGTCACGGTGAATCACAGGAAGTGAGGGTGCAGGGTGCTGACTCCCGCACACTCCATGACAACTGGTGGCAGAGGTGGGATCTACTGCACCCCGTGGACGGCGCTTCCTGCAGTAAGTGACTAGGGAGCAGTAAAACAAAGGGGGATTGACGGGGACCAGGCGTGCTGAAGAGTCAGCGAGGGACGGTTTCAGGGGGCGATTACACAGGGTTAACTGGGTAGAGACCCAGCCGGGCGAGAGGCAGCCTTCCCAGGGAAGGGGGGCTGGCAGCTTACCAACTGCTCAGGAGTGAGGAGGGCTCCAGGCCAGCTCCTCTGGAGGGCTGGATGCCCTGGACTCAAGGTTCTCGGTTTATAGGGTGGGCGCGGGGCTGTCCCTGCGGAGCAAGTGCCTTGTTCCCCTGGAGGTGGACGGGAGGAAGGTCAATGGATACTGGGACACAGGTGCTGAGGTGACACTGGCCCGGCCCGAGGTGGTAGCTCCAGATCAGGTAATGCCCAACACCTAACTAACCCTGACGGGGGTGGGCGGGACTCCATTTAAGGTGCCCGTGGCGAGGGTACACCTGAAATGGCGGGCCAAGGAGGGCCCCAAGGAAGTGGGGGTGCATCATCATTTGCCCACTGAGCTCTTAAATGGGGGGGGGGGGGGGACCCGGGGGACTGGCCCAGCAACCCCCAGGGTGCCCTGGTCGTGACTCGTAGCCCGAGCCTGCAAGGGACACTGCATCTTGACCTCGGGGAGGGTACCTTGCAGGACCCTAACCTGGTGGGGAGGGAACGCCCAGGGACACGGCTCAGGGAGGCTGCGGCTTCAGACCCAGCCGGTGAGAAAGAGCAGGTGGCCATCCCTGTCCCAGCTGCTGAGTTCCAGGCCGAGGTGCAGAAAGATCCCTCCTTGCGGAAGATAAGGGACCTGGCCGACCTCAGTGCGGTACAGACCATGGGGAGAGGTGGCCGGAAAAGGCTCCTGTGGGAGAAAGGGTGCCTGTACCGAGAATGGGCTCCCCCAGGGAAAATGGAGTCAGGGGGGATCAGGAGGCAGCTGGTGGTACCCCAGAAATATCGCCGCCAGCTGCTGTGCCGGGCCCATGACATTCCCCTCTCAGGGCACCAGGGAACCTGGCGTACCCAGCAGAGGCTGCTACGGAGCTTTTACTGGCCTGGGGTCTTTGTTACTGTCCGACAGTACTGCGGATCCTGTGACCCCTGTCAGAGGGTGGGGAAGGCCTGGGACAAGGGGAAAACGGCTTTGAGACCTTTGCCCATCATAGAGGAGCCTTTCCAGAAGGTGGCCATGGACATAGTGGGGCCTCTCAGCAAGACGACCCGGTCGGGGAAGAAATACATTTTGGTGGTGGTAAATTTCGCCACCCGCTACCCCGAGGCAGTGCCCTTATCGTCCATCGAAGCGGACACTGTGGCAGATGCACTGCTGACCATTTTCAGCCGAGTGGGGTTCCCCAAGGAAGTCCTGACAGACCAAGGTCCAACTTCATGTCAGCCCTACTCCGGTGCTTGTGGAAGAAATGTGGGATTCGGCAGAGCTGGATGCAGATGCCAGGCTGAAATCGGCCTTTGTCACCCCTCTGGGGCTCTATGAGTTCCTGACCCTGCCCTTCGGCCTCAAGGGAGCGCCGGCCACCTTCGAGCGCCTGGTGGATCAGCTACTGAGGGGGATGGAGAGTTTTGCCGTGCCGCACATTGATGACATCTGTGTCTTTAGCCAGACCTGGGAGGACCACATGTCCCAGGTTAGACAAGTGCTGGACCGACTCCAGGAGGCTGGGCTGACCGTAAAACCGGAGAAGTGCAAGGTGGGGATGGCTGAGGTATCCTACCTAGGCCACCGGGTGGGAAGCGCCTGCCTAAAGCCGGAACCAGCCAAAGTGGAGGTGATCAGAGACTGGCCCGCTCCGCAAACCAAAAAGCAGGTCCAAGCCTTTATTGGGATGGCAGGGTACTATCGAAGGTTTGTGCCCCACTTTAGCTCCATAGCCGCCCCCATCACTGAGCTGTGCAAGAAGGGGAAGCCAGACAAGGTGGTCTGGACCAAGGAGTGCCAGGAGGCTCTCCGGGCGCTGAAGGAGGATCTGGTCAGTGGCCCAGTTCTGGCAAACCCAGACTTTGACAAGCCCTTTATGGTGTTCACCGATGCCTCAGACACGGGACTGGGGGTGGTGTTAATGCAGGAGGATGAAAAGGGGAGAGACACCCCATCGTGTACCTGAGTAAGAAGTTGCTACCCCGGGAGCAGAACTACGCGGCCATCGAGAAGGAATGCCTGGCCATGGTGTGGGCCCTCAAGAAACTAGAGCCATATCTCTTTGGGCGTCACTTCACCGTGCACACCGACCACTCTCCCCTGACCTGGCTGCACCAGATTAAAGGAGCCAACGCCAAGCTTCTGAGATGGAGCCTGCTCCTTCAGGATTAGGACATGGACGTGGTCCACGGGAAGGGAAGTGACAACCTGATAGCGGACGCGTTGTCCCGGAGAGGGGACCCTGAACTTCCCCCGGTCACTGGTCAGAGTGACCCCGCTCAGTTCAGTCTCCAAGGGGGGAGAGATGTGACACACTAGGGAGCGGGACGGATTGACCTGGGAATGTCGTCTAGTTTTACTGGGACTGTCTGCATTGGGGATGGGAGAGCAGGGGATGACTTTAATTGAGGGATGGGAACCTGAGCCTGTAACCTGAGCCAGGAAGGGGGTGGGGCCAGGTGACACCTTTGTCTGGGAAACTGGACAAAGGGAGAGGGGGAGGGAAGGAGGGGAGAGAGCCTGCGGGAGGGGGTTTTGGTTTCAGTTTTGGGCTGGCTGGGAAGACGCAGGGAACCCCAAGTCTAAGATCCTTGCTCCCCCAGAGGGACCTGGCTGACGGGTCCTGGTTGTACCTACAAGCTCTGGTTTAGACTGTGTCCCTGTCGTCTAATAAACCTTCTGTGTTACTGGCTGGCTGAGAGTCACGGTGAATCTCAGGAAGAGGGGTGCAGGGCCCTGACTCCCCCCTACTCCGTGACAAGGGTACAGCACGTGGCTATAACCCTGGGGATTCTGTCATCGGCCAGGTCCAGCTTCCCATACAGACAGCACCAGCAGCCCTTTAAACAGCCAAAAGCACACTCCACAGTCATTCTGCACCGGCTCAGCCTGTTGTTGAACCGCTCCTTGCTGCTGTCAAGGCTCCTTGTGTAGGGTTTCATGAGCCACGGCATTAAGGGGTAAGCAGGGTTTCCAAGGATCACAATGGGCATTTCGACTTCCCCTACCGTGATCTTCTGGTCTGGGAAAAAAGTCCCGGCCTGCAGCTTCCTGAACAGGCCTGTGATCCGAAAAATGCATGTGCCATGCACCTTTCCGGGCCAGCCTGCGTTAATGTCATTGAAACGCCCACCGTGATCCACAAGCGCCTGGAGAACCATAGAGAAATACCCCTTCCGATTAACGTACTCGGAGGCTCATGGTCTGGTGCCAGAATTGGAATATGCGTCCCATCTATCACCCCTCCGCCGTTAGAGAAACCCATTTGTGCAAAGCCAGCCACTATTTCCTGCACGTTACCCAGAGTCACGGTTCTTCTGAGCAGGATGCGATTAATGGCCTTGCAAACTTGCATCAACACGATTCCAATGGTTGATTTTCCCACTCCAAACTGGTTAGCGACCGATCAGTAGCTGTCTGGAGTTGCCAGCTTCCAGATTGCAATAGCCACCCGCTTCTCCACCGGCAGGGCAGCTCTCAATCTCGTGTCCTTGTGCTGCAGGGTGGGGGCAAGCTCCTCACACAGTCCCATGAAGTGGCTTTTCTCATCCGAAAGTTCTGCAGCCACTGCTCGTCATCCCAGACTTCCATGACGATGTGATCCCACCACTCAGTGCTTGTTTCCCGAGCCCAAAAGCGGCGTTCCACGGTGGTGAGCATGTCCGTGAATGCCACAAGCAATCTCGTGTCATAAGCATTATGCAAGTCGACATCACCATCAGACTCTTCACTGTCAGTTTGTAGCTTAAGGAGTAACTCGACTGCAATTTGTGACGTGCTGGCGAGACCCATCAGCATATTCCTCACAAGTTCAGGATCCATTCCCGCAGACCGAAAGGCAAGACAGAGCGCGCAGTACAAAAAACATTGAAAGATGGCGCCAAGTGTGGATGGAAGCACAGGGATTGCTGGGATGCGAAGCGATGCATCACAGAGCATTGGGACAGGACCAGGGCTGGCTCTGGCTTTTTGGCTGCCCCAAGCAAAAAAAAAACAAAAAAAACGGGGCGGCCAGAATGGCAAAGCAAAAAAAAAAAGCGGCCATGCCGCCCTAGGATTGGGCCGAATGCCGCCTCCAACAATCTGCCGCCCCAAGCACCAGTTTGCTCAACTGGTGCCTGGAGCCGGCCCTGGACAGGACCCAGAATGCCCTGTACCCTCCCGCCCCCCTCCCACAAGCCACAGCGCCAGAATTGGAAGAGGTGCTCTGTGGGATAGCGGCCCATAATGCTCCACTCCCAATGCCGCAAATGTGGCCACACCAGTGCGCTTGCAGCTGACAGTGTGAACACACGGCAGCGCTTTCCCTGCTGCGCTCTCCGAGGGCTGGTTTAACTCACAGCGCTCTACATCTGCAAGGGAGATCAGAGCGAATCTTTGGAAAGGCAGCAGCCACTCTCAATGTAAATGCTCCATGTGTCAGAGACCCCACCCTGTCCCGGGGGGGCTGTTCCCCTGGGGAATCACCCCCACTGTTAAAAAGTTGCACCATAAATGGCCCCACCCCCACAGTGTCCGCGGGACTGGCACAGCGACAGAGGCTGCAGCTCCGGCTCCGGGGGCGGCTCTGGGAGTCTCAGTAGAACAGAGCCTCAGCTCCCCCTGCCCCCGAGCTCTGTCTCTCTGCCTAGGGCCCTGTACGGCATGTCCCCCAGCGCCTGAGCTGGGCCATTGCTCTGATCTGGGACAGCAATTCCTTCCTCCCTACAGTATCGAAGGGTCACGGAGCATCCGGCACCAGGCCAGGCCCCTGGGATCACAGTGACCCATGTCGGGGGTTCACACTTACCCAGGCAGGCAGCAGTCTGATTCCAGACACTCCGGTTCCCCTGTCCGGTACATCTGATCACGGGCTGTGAGGGTTCGAACCCCTCAGGGCAGCTCAGGGTCACTGACTCCTCCCAGCTATAATACGTCTTGTCCGGTTCGAACCGCAGAGCTGAGGCCCAGCTGGGTTTGCGGCACTTTTCTGTTGGGAGAACAATCAGGTTTGGGGCCATTAGAAAAGGGCGAGATTCCAGTCCCCACATTAGACTGTCAGTCCCTGCCCCAAGGAGCTGTCTGTCTGTCCACAATTTGTACAGCGCCTAGCACCAGGGGGTCTGGGGTCATCGCTGGGGTCCCTAAGGGCTACTGGTAATTGTGACGAAGTGGGACTGTTCTTAATGTTTCCTCTGAATACTATAGGGATGCCTCAGTTTCCCCTATGCATTTCTTAAGTCTCTAGGTGGTGGGATAAAGGCCAGTGCACATAAATGGCCAATACTCTGTCTCCTGGCAACTAATGGCCGGGACCCTTTCCCACTGGAAGGGGATGCTAAAGGTGTTGGAGAACAAAGAGATCAGGTGATCTCCTGGCCCTGGAAAGGAACAAAGCCCAGAGGAGGAGGGGCTGGAGGGTGAGTCAGTTTGGAACTAGCTGGGGAAGAGGAGTGAAGTGCAGAGGTCATTGTCTGGCTCACTGCCCCCCAAAATGGACCCGGCTGAGGGGTCCTGTTCTCGGTACCTACAAGCTCCAGTTTAGACTGTGTTCCTGTCATCTAATAAACCTCTGTATTACTGGCTGGCTGAGAGTCACGCCTGACTGTGAAGTGGGGGTGCAGGACCCTCTGGCTTCCCCAGGACCCCGCCAGGGTGGACTCACTGGGGGAAGCACACAGAGGGGCAGAGGATGCTGAATGCTCCAAGGTCAGACCCAGGAAGGTGAAGCCATGTGAGCTTCTTGCCCTGAAGACAGTCTGCTCCAAGGGAGAGGAGGCTCCCCAGAGTCCTGACTGGCTTTGTGGGGAGCAGTTCCAGAGCATCGCCCGGGGACTCCGTGACAGTAATACAAATAAATACTCACAACAGGCCTTACCCATGAACCCACACACTGATACACACTGTTATGTACAGGCGCTGACATCCCCTCACACCCCTCCAACACAGCCTAGAACCTCACCACACTCCCCCCACGCAGGCTGCTTTGCCCCACACACTCGCTGTTGCTGTCACTTCACGCCCTTCAGCAGGTCCGAGCTGAACACTCAAGACATAAAGACGCCCCAGGAAGTTGTGGGGCCCCCTTGGAGGCTCTCGGTGTCCCAGGATTTGGATTCTGCCCCCAGCCCGTCCGGCCGCCCGTCTGTGCAGAACTCACCCACACAGCTCACATTGCTCGTGTCCCACTCCACGCGCCCAGCCGTCTCCATACACTGCACCCAAGCCGGGCGCCCCTCGTACTGTTCCTGGCGACAGGTCACCAGAATCCTCTCGCCAACGGCAAACTCTGTCTGTGCGGAGGCAGCAGAGACCGACGGGGGCCAGTTTCCTGCCGTCATACAAACCCCTGGAGGGAAAGAAATGTCCAGTCTCTTCAAATCCTGTTCTGGTGAAAGGTGCCGCTGGCCGCCCCCGGGTGATCCTGGGGCAGAGCTGAGCCAAAGGGAGCGCGGGAGAAACCAGCACAGCAAAGGGCTGGGGAAAGGCGAGGAACATGGACACGCTGGTGACAGGGAGTCTCTGGGCTGGTCCTGCCCTTCCTTATTGACCCCTGGGCCCAGGGCCTGGGTGGGGGGGAGTTGGGGTCTGGCTCAAGGCCCCTGCAATTCCAGCAGGGTTTAGGTCCCCATACGAGAGGCTGAAAGGCCAAAACGAACCAGAGGGTTTATGGGGCGAGAATCCACCTGGCTCCGGAGATACCAAAGTGTCACGGAGTCTGGCTGCCGGCCTGGCCCTGTGCCCGCGGTGACTCAGGGGGTCTCACACTTACCCCGGCAGGTGGGTGTCTCACTCCAGACAGACTGGTTCCCATTTCTGACACATTCGATCACAGGCGGTGATGGCTGATACCCCTCAGAGCAGCTCAGTGTCACCGAGTCACCCGGGGCGTAGAACAGCCTCTTGGAGGCAAACTGCAATCTGGGGTCCCAGGTTCTGGGTATTTTACATTTTCCTGTGGGTAAAGGAGAGCAGAGTATTGGGGGTCACTGGAACCAGGCAGACTCCACTGAGTATTATGGGCTGAGCCTGAACCATGCTGGGCGCCCACAAGAGCAGGGGGCAGGGGGTCTGCAAGGATCAGGCCCTCTCAGGATCAGGCCCCACGTACTCAGGTACATTTACTCCGTTCACACGCTCAGGGCCGCCATGGGGAGGGCGAGTGCAGACCAGTCAGCCCCACTGGGCCGTGGGGAGAACGGTGTTCCTGGTCTCTGTTGCTCCTGCACGGGGAGCAGGGCCAGGAGCCGGGATCAGAGCCACGCGCCTGCCCCCCCGGGGACACCGTGGGTGGGAAGCTGCTCATTGCAGCAGGACTCTCCCCACGGCCTCTCAGCAGCCTGGCTGGAGCCCTCCCTGGCCAGACGGCGCCCGGCCAGCCCCAGGGCCGGCTCCCCGCACTCACTGACACACTTGTGTGCACCCCAATCCCACTCGAAGCGTCCCGACTCCATCTCTCTGCACGTCACACTGAACGAGTTCTGCTGGAACTGCTGACGACAGGTCACCCGACCCTCGGCCCCGACGCCAAACTCCGTCTGTGCAGGGTCAAAATCCACCTGCCTCACCCAGTCATTGCACATCCCTGTGAAAGGAACAGGAGAGCGGCCATGGGGGCGCGTCTGCCCTGCGGTCTGACAGCCCCTGGCTCTGGGGAGCCGGCCCCAGGGTTGCACAGGTGCTGGGGCCGGCCCGGCATGAACGGCCCTGTGACCACGGGGAAGGCTCGGGGAGCGAGTCTGGGGCAGGGAGGGGACCGCGTGTGCGGGAGGCCCGTGCCTGGCCGCTCGCAGAAGCGGTGCTGGAAGAAGCACCCTCAGAAATGCTGGATCAGTTCCCAGGCCTCAGAGCTTCGCTCCTCGCGAGCTGCCCAGCAGTGCCCGGCTGAGACTCCTGCCAGGCCGCGGCCACAGCCGCCAGCAGCCATCTCAGGGCCTGGTGGGGAGCCGTGTGCACGGGGGGAGTGGGGGGGGGGCTGTGTTTGTGGGGAGGGCCCACGGTGACAGCCCTGAGAGGGGTTTCTCGGCAGGCTGAGGGAGGGGGGTCCCCCTTTCTCTGCCCATTGTCAAGGCCTCCCAGAACTCCCACCCCAGGTCTCCCACCCCCGGCATCATGACTCCAATTTCCCGGTTATCACCGGCCCAGTTTCCCTGGCCATTTCCTGCCCGTTACTGACTGCAGTCCCATGCCTGGGCTGGCTGGGGAGGTTTGGCCCCATGCCGGGGGGGTGGGCGCGGGGGTTGTATCAGTCTCCACACACTCACTGAGACACTTGACTCCACTGATATCCCAGACTGCCCCGCGGTCCTTCAGCTCTGTGCACTTTGCAGGGAATGGGCCGGGTTCAGGCTCCTCGGGGCACGTCACCAGCACCGTGTCATTCACGCGAACCGCCGTCTGCTCGGAGGGAAATGTCACGTTCGTGGTCCAGGCTCCCTCCTTCCTGCACGTGCCTGTGACGGGGGGAACGAGAGGCTGAGGCCTGGCTGGAGATGGAGCCTGGTCACCACCTTAGCGCCGCCGCGGCCGGCCTGCCCGGAGCCCGAGGAACCGTCCCGGGAAGTGCCCAAGCAGCAGCACCTGCTCCCAGTGCCCCTGGAGTGGCAGATGGGGCAGGTTAGGGGCACCGGTCAGGTCAGAGAAGGGCCCCAGCACCCAGAGGTGACAAAGCCCAGCAGGGGGCGTCCTCAGCAGTTCCCTGTGGGAGCTCTGGGGGCAGGTTGTTTCCTGGCCCCAGATTGGTCCTGAACAGGGCGGGATTCCTCCCTCTCACTGACCCGCCCGGCTCCAGCAGGGAGAGGCGCTGCACCCACAGGTCCCTGCCCCACGAGCTGCCACCCAGACAGGGAGGGAAGGGGATGGGAATCCATCCAAACCAGGTGGGTGCATAGAGCAGACAGCAGCACCCAGTTCAGTGGGACCTTGTTCCTATCAAGGGCCCCCCTCCGTTAGCTGCCAGGGGCAAACCCAGAGCACCCCCATTGCCTTCTTCAGGCTGCAGGTGATAAATCAGAGCGGGATTCAGCCCTCTCTATCTGCATCTCTCTGGCTCAGAGGTCTCCATGCACAGAGCTCCCTGCCCTGCACAGGGAGAGAAGGGACCCTCCCCGCCCTGGACCATGCAGAAGGTCCCTGGCAGGAGATGTGAGATCTGGGTGGGCAGGGAGCAGAGAGTGGCTGGGCCTGTCCTGGGTGGGGACAGCCCAGGGGCAGGGTGGGTGCACAGCGCCCCCCACCAGCCCTGAGGAGTGTATCACTAGCTGCATTGCCAGCTGTGCTAGGACCCCTTTCAGAAGGAGCTGGGGGCTGCCGTGCCCAAGGGGGGTCCGAGTCACGTGGGTCCTTGGAGCTGTGCTGCCAGGCCGGAGAAGGGAGCCCCAGGGCTGGCTCAGGGCCTGCTGTCAGTCACACTACGCCAGGGGGCAGGGCTTTCTCTCCTACCACCATGGCGCACACTGAGCAAACCAGTGGGGGTGGCAGTGGCAGGACGGGTGTGGGGGGCCCCAGAGCTGGGGAAAATTGGCAGCAACAAGAGATCCTAAAACTTCACATGAAAAAATAACGTGGCAGAGTCCAAGTGTAATGCTGACAAACCCCAGTCGCCAGGATCGAACCGGGGACCTCTAAAGCTTAGTGCATGAGCCTCTACTGCGTGAGCTAAAAGCCAACTGGCTGTAGAGCAAACCCATTAATCTCTCGCTCTCTAAGTGGTCTCAGTGCCACTAGCTGGGACAGACACCACCCCCAGGAGGTGTGTGGGTTACACAAGGCAAGTCTGCCATGTGTNTGCGGCTACGGTGCCCCAGACACGGGGGATGAGCCTGGGAAGGGGCGGCGTGCTCAGTCTGGGGCTGAGTCCGGGAGAAGGGGCTGCTGTACAGGTTATATACACCCAGCAGGGACTGTGCGGGGCTTGCATCCTGCTAGCCGGAGCTAGGCAGGGACACATGGCGGGGGGAGCTGTAATTGTACACACCTGGACGGATCCCAGCCAGGAGACCCACTGCCGGCTGATGGCCTGTAATAGGGGACCCCGGCGAGGGCTCCCAGGCACGAGGCTGGAGAAGCCAAACCCCTCTGTTGGACAGCCCTCGGGGCCAAGGTAGGAACTGCAGTGCTGGATCTACAGGTGTAGGCTATTGGCAACCTTTCCTTTGGGCCAGCCCTAGCAAAGGCCTCTTCGCTGTAGCTGGGGTCCGAGTGGTCGCGGGAACCCAGCATGGTGAGCTCGCACAGGGCCCAGCAGCTGAAGCACTTGCCTGCACGCTGTGGGGTGCTTGGTGCTGCTGGGCACTGTACGAGCTGGTGTAGCACAGCACAGAGCAGCCAGGCGAACCACCAGGTGCCCTGGGTGTTGCTGTGGCTCCGATAGGCATTGGGGGCAGAGGCTGTGGAAATCTCTGCTTCCCTTGCTGCAGGACTGACAGGGCTCAGACTTCGTCTCTCTTTGGGTAGGTCTACACTGGAGTCGTTTTCAGCTTGAGCAGACGTACCTGCGCTAGATGTGATGGGGTAGTGTGCTAAAAACAGGAGTGTAGTCGTGGTGGCACGACCGGTGGGACAGCTGAGACGCCCCGAGTGGTCTCCCGCCTGCCTGAGACCCGGGGCATGTACCCAGGCAGCTAGCTCCTCCTGGTAGTGCTATTCTGCTACCTTTAGCATGTCAGCTTGCTCAGATCTAGCACAGGTATGTCTGCTCGAGCTGAAAATTACACCTCAGCCCCAGTGTAGACGTGCTCAGCGTCTCCGTGGCATCCCTGAACGGAGCCAGGCAGCTCATCCTTCATTCCTTGGTAAAGCTGGGAAAATGGGAACTCCGGTTTTGGCCCTCTCACTTGCCTTTTGACTCGAGACTCTACGTCTATTATTCTTATTATTTGTATTGCTGCAGCACGTAGGACCCTTCGTCATGGACCAAGAGCCCATTGTGCAAGGCCCTGTACAAACACCGAACACAAAGATGGTCCCTGCCCAAGGAGCTTCCAATCCAAGTTGTACGACAAGTGACAGTGGATGGATGGATACAATGATTAAAGGTCTAGAAAACATGACCTCTGAGGGAAGATTGAAAAAATTGGGTTTGTTTAGTCTGGAGATGAGACGACTGAGAGGGGACATGATACCAGTTTTCAAGTACATAAAAGGTTGTTACAAGGAGGAGGGAGAAAAATTGTTCTTCTTAACCTCTGAGGCTAGGACAAGAAGCAATGGGCTTAAATTGCAGCACAGCCAGATTAGGTTGGACATTAGGAAAAACTTCCTAACTGTCAGGGTGGTTTAGCTCTGGAATAAATTGCCTAGGGAGGCTGTGGAATCTCCATGATTGGGGATTTTTAAGAGCAGGTTAGACAAAAACCTTCAGGGACGGTCTAGATAATACTTAGTCCTGCCTCGATAGCAAGGAACTGGACTAGATGACCTCCCGAGGTCCCTTCCAGTTCTATGATTCTATGTTTCTAAGACTGCATTTGTTAAGGCCAGAGAGAAGGATGTTGCAATGCTGAGATGATGAGACCCCAGAGGAGAGCGGTAGCAGTGTGGATGGATAGCAAAGGCCCGGAGGAGAGCTGTAGCAGTGTGGATGGATAGCAAAGGCCCGGAGGAGAGGTGTAGCAGTGTGGATGGATAGCAAAGGCCCGGAGGAGAGCTGTAGCAGTGTGGATGGATAGCAAAGACGTATCTTAGAGATGCTATTCAGAAAGAATTGGCAAGTTTTTGCTGTGGGCCCTAGATCCTCACATCCAGGCTGAGTCAATGATGACGTCCCGGTTATAGGCCTGAGTGAGAGGCATGATGGTGGTGGTGTCCACAGTGATAGAAAAGAGAGGCAGCAGCGAGGGCAGATTAGGAGCTGGGTTTTAGCCATGCTGAGGTCGGACTACTGGCTAGACCTGCAGGAGGAGATGCCAGAGGGACACGTTGAGGTTCTAGGTTGGAGAGAAGGAGACAGGTCTGGAGCACAGAGGCAGATCTGTGAGTTGTCAGCATAGAGATGGTAGCTGAATCTGTGTTTGCAGATGAGATTACTCAATGTAAACTGCCGGGTAATGTGCACACTGGGTCTAAGTTAGTCAGACTGTAACTGGCAGAGTCATCTCAGTGTCAGCCGTCTGGAATTCACCAGTCATGCAAAAGGAGATGGACTCCCCTGAGTCTCCAAGTGTCGGTGTAGCTGGAGCAGGAACGGTGCTCAGTCAGAACGGGGAAAGTCACAAGGAGGCATTCAGCAGGGCTGGGCACAGCAGTGACTAACAGGAGCTAGGGGAGGGAGAAAACTGCGCCCAGCTCTCTTTCGGTTACCCCTGCACCACAGCAGAAGTCCTTCCCATCCTCAGCAGCACGTGCCAAGACCCCCACCATTAGCTGTAGGACAGTGGTTATCAGACCCAAGGGCATTTCAGCACTGAAAACAGGTTTTAGCTATGATGAAACAGGCAGATTTTATAACATGTAAGTAGGGGAGGTAAACGGAAAATGCTGAATGCTACATTCCTAGCCAGGGATTATTGTAAAACGTATTGATAAGAGATTCATCCATTTGCCAGATGCAATCAGAGATCGTTATACTTTCCCTTATTTAATTTGATTATTATTATTTTGTGACACTCTCAGCTGGGCTAAGAATTCTACAGAAAACGTGTGGCGCTTTGGGCCCTGCCCCCAAGAACTTACAGTCTAAATGATCGGCTTAGTCGGTCTCTAACCTAGCCTAGGACTGAGAGGCAAGGAACAGTAACAGAAATCAGATGTCCCTGCTACTCATCCTGGGTGCCTGAGTGTCTTGGGCCCTGTCCTCACGAGGAAAAGAGGCGTGTTCTTACCTGGTGTTAGCTGACACGTGGTAACTGACATGAGGGAAAATGCTAGTGAAGACAAGGCAATTTGTAGCTTTAACCAAGGGATCAGGTCGAGGTAAGCTCTGCGCTCCCTTCAGGCATGGCACACTCCCCGTCGCTAAAGTGCAGTGCCCTGTACTTCCCTCCCCTGGAGCACATGCACACACCCCGGGCAGTGTGAAGAGAGAAGTGCCGCTGCAGTGCACACATGCATCATGCACAGAGACCACATCCTGTCCCTGCAGCTGCTCTTCACTCTCTGGCAACCTCACCCGCGGAGCAAAACCCCACCCCGCACTTGGCATATGCAGCACACGGTGCCCCCAGCGCTGTGCAGATGTCACACTGTGCTGCACCTAGTGCTTTTCAGGGAGAGCAGAGCTCCTCTGGCCCCAGCTACGCTGCCCCAGAGCCTCACCCCCAGGGGGCACAGTGACCTGAATTACTTTTCAAGAATCAATATTGATAACAACCAGGACTGAGATGAAAGACCTGTGTGAATATAAGCCTCCCCCCCCGCCCCACTCGCACCCCCCAGAGCCAGGGGAGGGTTTCCCCCAAGGGATCCCAGGCACAGTTTGCTTCAAGGAAGACTAAGGCAGCAGCCACACTCAGGAAATGCCCCTTGATTGAGAAACGGCATCTGCCATGGCTGACCCTGGCCAGCCCCTGCTTCACCAGTGCTGAAAAGGGCCTGGCCCCAGACTGCCCAACTCCCATTACAGAAAAGCTGCGAGACTCTCATTCCACCATCACACTGCCAGAGGTCCTGCCCAGTGCCCTCTGAAGCCATGTCCCACATGGGACCCATCATGCCTGGGTGGGTGGGGACAGGAGTGGCGCCAGGCGGCAGCGCTCCTCCTCTGAGCATTTGGCGGCGGGTCCTTCCACTCTGCGTCTTTGGGGCACTTTGGCGGCGGGTCCCGGAGCGAGTGAAGGACCCGCCGCCTAATTTCCGCCGAAGACCCGGAGCAGAAGGACCCCCTGCTGCCGAATTTCTGCCAAGGACGGCAAAATGTCACCCCCCAAATCCTGCCGCCCTAGGCGACCACCTAGGGTCGCCTAGTGGAAGCGCTGCCCTACATGGGTCCAGCCCTCTTGCCAACGTCAGTCTGGCCTGAGGGAAAACCCTCTCTGCCTGCCCCAGCTGCCTGCCCCACTGCATACCTCACAACAGGCCCGAGTTTTGTGGGACTGTCCTGCTTGGCCCCCAAACCTCCTGGCTTGGTTGAAGTAGAACATTTCCCACATTAACCTTCTACCTTAAAGGCGAATCAATTACCGTGGGTGAACGAAAATACCGTTACAACTGAGTGTGCACATGTAGCCACAAAATTGTATTTCATTTGTTGTGCAGACTGGCTCTGTTCAATATCTTCATCAACAACTTAGATATTGGCATAGAAAGTACGCTTATTAAGTTTGCAGATGATACCAAACTGGGAGGGATTGCAACTGCTTTGGAGGACAGGGTCATAATTCAAAATGATCTGGACAAATTGGAGAAATGGTCTGAGGTAACAGGATGAAGTTTAACAAAGACAAATGCAAAGTGCTCCACTTAGGAAGGAAAACTCAGTGTCACACATACAGAATGGGAGGAGACTGTCTAGGAAGGAGTACGGCAGAAAGGGATCTAGAGGTCATAGTGGACCACAAGCTAAATATGAGTCAACAGTGTGATGCTGTTGCAAAAAAAGCAAACATGATCCTGGGATGTATTAACAGGTGTGTTGTGAGCAAGACACGAGAAGTTATTCTTCCGCTCTACTCTGCTCTGGTTAGGCCTCAACTGGAGTATTGTGTCCAGTTCTGGGCACCGCATTTCAAGAAAGATGTGAAGAAATTGGAGAGGGTCCAGAGAAGAGCAACAAGAATGATTAAAGGTCTAGAGAACATGACCTATGAACGAAGGCTGAAAGAATTGGGTTTGTTTAGTTTGGAAAAGAGAAGACTGAGAGGGGACATGATAGCAGTTTTCAGGTATCTAAAAGGGTGTCATAA
>NC_048303.1:276677-311766 GCF_013100865.1 Trachemys scripta elegans
GCTGCCCGAGCGCTACCGGCTTCGGGCAGCCCCCATGCCTCCCGACCCCGCGTTGCCGGAGCCCGGGAGGGGAAGTGCCCGGCCGGCGGCTTGGTTCCGGATTCAAGGGGGCTGCCTGAAGCCCATAGCGCTCGGGCAGCTTGGCTCTTAAACAGAGCCGAAGAGTCAGGGGAGGAACAGAGCCGCCGCAGGAGGGGAAGTGCCCGGCCAGCATTTTCCCGGACATGTTCGGCTTTTTGGCAATTCCCCCCGGACGGGGGTTTGATTGCCGAAAAGCCAGACATGTCCATGAAAAACCAGACGTATGGTAACCCTAGTTCACATCTCCGCCTGGGGCTGGCCACTCCCCGCGGCCTAGCTTGGCCCTGTCGCGTTGCTGGGTGGGGCTGGGGTTGTTTCTGCACGGTTCCTCTTTTCACACACAGCACAACTTTCAGCTCAGCCTCGGCGTGAGCGATCAGGGCGGCCCCTCCCGCTTCTACCTGGGCACCGTTCATGCCAGCCGTCCCTCATGCCACACCCAAGGGGAGATGGTCCTGACTGCTGGGGTGCCGGGCTCCTTTTCCGCTCACTGGCATGCATTTGCTGCCCTGTGTGAGGGAGTTGGTGCCACCGTGGGTACCATGCCCCGGCCGGGAGCCGTCTCACAGGCTGCGCAAGTGGTTTTACTCAATACAGCGCTGCCAGCCTGAGGCCCCAGGGACAGGAAGCCTCCGTTTCTCCTCGGGGCAACTCGAGCCCAGGCAGCGCCAGCTTCCCCGAACGAATGCTGCCTGGCCTGCCCTGAGCTAGAGGAAGCTACAGTGGGGGAGGGGAGCTGAGCCTCCATGGCTGTGTGCTGTAGTGTGGACACCTGTGCACTAGGAACCCGACTGAGACGTTTCACACGAGCCCGGACAGCTGTCAGGTCAGGACTGTGCCTCCTCCTGGGCTGAATGAAAGCCAGCAGCCTGCGGGCCACAGGCCCGTCTCCATTCTCTTGAGCCAACCTGCAGGGCCCTTAAAGCACCAGCGCTTTTAAACGGGCCCAGCCCAGAGCCAGCTCTGCCAGCCACGTGACTACCATGCAAACTGCTCCTAATTTACCACGCTTCTCACTCTTTCCAGACAGACCCATCTCAAGAAACAACTGATTTAAGAAAGATCTTGTCAAAAGCCGTTGATCTGCAGGGTCGGGTGCTACAGCCTCCATGGAAACAAACCGCAGCAGCTAACAAACAGAGGTTGAGGCAGTCCCACTCTGCTCCAACCCAAACGCCCTCTCAGAGCCATGTTTCCACTGACCAGTGACTGGGCTGGCACAACAATGCAGGACACAAGCCGGGCTCCGGCCCAGGCTGGCGTGAGCCACGCTCCCTGCCCGGGTTCATGCCTGCAGTCGCTCTGCCCTGCTGAGGGGAGGATGAAAGCTGCATCTCGGCAGAAGGGGAGGGTCCCCGCCGGGAACAGAGATGGGTATCGCAGGCCACGTGACGCAGGGGAATTGTTATGGCAAGACACTTCTGTACCACATTTCCTACCACAGACAGTGACTCGGAGCTCAGGCTCCCCCGGCAGAGAGGGGGGGTTACTGGCGCTCTGTGCAGAAAGCTGCCAGCCCCCCAGTACAGCGCCTGTGCCAACGTGCCTCTGCCATGGAAACGAATCCCTGCTGCGTGGTCCCATCGCTCATACCCGGTACCCCCCCCCTCCAGTGGGCACTGAGAACGCAATGAACTCGTTACAGGAATGAGCCCACGGTGCTGGGGGCTCCAGGGGAGTCTGCATGGCTCAGAGGGAGCAGGGAGCGCAGGTGGGGGCTGGCTGGACTCCTGCTCCTGGTACCAGAGTTGTTCGCGGAATAGAAACAGAACCCCACAGGTTCCCCCCCCCACGTGTGGGACTCACACCTGCCCCCCAGGGAACTGGTGATACTATTTGTAGGGTAGCGTAAAGGCCACTTCCCCGGGCTTCTTCTCCCCAGTCCAGAGCCAGACGCTGACCTGTCTGCTGGCGCCAGGATTTTTGCCGCCCTAGGCAGCAGCAGCGCTCCTCCTGTGAGCATTTGACGGTGGGGGTCCTTCCGCTCCGCGTCTTCGGGGCACTTTGGCAGCGGGTCCCGGAGCGAGTGAAGGACCCGCCGCTGAATTTCCGCTGAAGATCAGGAGCAGAAGGACCCCCCGCTGCCGAATTTCTGCTGAGGGCGGCAAAATGCCGCCCCCCAAATCCTGCCGCCCTAGGCGACCGCCTAAGGTCGCCTAGTGGAAGCGCCGGCCCTGCAGGGGAGGGACCTGCTTCCCAGAGGGGCGCATGGCTGCAGCTCTCACTTGGGCCCCCCCAGGGGAAGAACGTTTCCTGCCCCGGCGTCACCCCCAGCTGCCTTTCACCCAGCTCTCTGAGCGGCGCTTGGTGCGGAGCCCCGCAGGCTCTGGCACGGACACGGAGGGCAGCCCCCTCCCGGGGCAACTGCAGCAAGACTGACAGGGCAAAGCCCGGCAGCCACCTGCAGACAGGGGAGCAGCAAAGCCTGAGGCGGCTCCTACCTGGAGTCTTGGGGCGGCTGGGCCTGGCCGGTGTCGCTCTCTGGGCAGACAGCAGGGGCGGCAGGGCCAGGAGAAGGGCCAGAGCCGACACCTGCGGGGCCATGTTCCAGACAGTCCCAGGGCAGAGCTCAGCCCCACGCGCTCTGCCTCTCAGCTCAGCTCCTGTGTGAGCTCAGCGCGACAGAGACCAGCGAAGAAAGGAAACAGCCAAACACACAGAAATTGCATGTGGTGCAAGAGCTTCCTCCTTGGAGATAGAAACTCCTGTCAGAGCTGCTCTTGTTCCTCTCCGGGTGTGCTGGGGCACCGCGTGCCTCCAGACCTGTCCTGTAACCTCGCTGCTCTGGGAGCTGTCAGACTTCTGAGGGGAACACACAATCTGCTGCTTCCCCCCATCACTGGGCCAGGACTCCTGGGTCCCTTTGGCCCATGCCCAGCTCGCGGGGGCAGGCAGTCAGGGAACTTGAGAGCAGCTGGGCCTTAGCGTTATAACACAAGCCATGGACCAGAGTTCCAGGAAGGATGTGGGCTTCCAGGGTGCCAGCGGCTGCCAGGTCATGGTACAGCTCGTGAATCCTGGGGTCCCTAGGGCAGGACTGACGAGGGTTTATGAACCCTCCCCTCATCAGACAAGATGGCTAGGTTGTGCTAGGGTTGTGCTAGGGAGCTGGTTTAGGATGGGTGCTCTGGAGAGCCCCATGGAGTCACTGCTCGGATGTTGTGGTGCCCCCGGAGTAAAGTGTCTCCCTCCTGCCCTAGAGTTCACAGAGAGAACCCCATGATTTAGGGGCGTAAGGCCCTCCACACTCAGGAACAAAGTTCCCCACCTTTTTACTGCCACGAAATGCTGGGCCGAAAATACTCCTTCCCCCTTGCATGGATGATGGTCTTCGTCAGCCAGTGAAGTCAGAGCCTGTGTCCCACGGGACCGGGCTAGGAAAAGTTAAAGTACAAGCAGATATTGGCATGAACGAGAGGACAGTCACAGGACATCTGACGCTGGACGCCATCATTGGCTGAGGCTTCTGAGAGCAATTGGCAAGAACCAGGAAAAAACTGGCCAGAGAGTTGTGGGGAGCAGGAGTCCCTGGAGCACAGTTCTACTGAACTGGTTCCGCCCCAGCGATTTCCCGGGCGTGGGGATGAACAAGGGGTGTGCTTAACGCACGGGGCTTTGGAGAGAGAGCTTTGCCAAGCACCTGCTACCAAGGGGTCTGTGGGATCATGTGGAGGCCTCGGGGGGACTCCTCAGCGCCCCCTGCCATGCTCAGTGTCCAGAGGCTTGAGGAAGCGCTCAAGAAAGGAGGCACAAGCCCAGCGTGCCCAGGAGGAGAAGGCCTCAGGATGAAGGCCGCAGAGTGGCTGCAGAGCAGAGGGGAATGTGGGATTCCCCCAACCCTTTTCTCTCTCAGGCAGGTGAGGTCTGGAAGCACCGGCAAAGCTGACCCCTCAGAGCCCACCTATGGCAGAGGTGGAGTAACTCATCCTGTGTCTGACTCCGGGCGGGGGTCCGAGCCTGTCGTGCACTCCCTCCCGCTCACATGGCGCTGCAATGTGCAGCTGGGCTCGGGGAGGAAGTGAAACTCTTCAGCATCTGGAGCCCTGAATTGTCTCCCTGCCATTCCCTGCGCCTTGCGCTCAGGTTCCTCTTTTCGGTGCCATTGGAGACTGGCCTGGGACTCCCCAGCCTGGAGCCTGACCTCGCTTTCTGCTGATTCAGCCAGTCCTCTCCGCTGTGCATTTCCTGACCTGCACCTGCCTCCGTATGATCCAGAGGGGGGGGGGGGGGGGGGGGGCGGTACACACTCAACTTTTCCATAAAAAAATTGAACAAAAATCGTTTTATTTGGACATGCTGCCACAATGCCTCATGGGAGTTGTTCTCATAGATTCATGGATTCCAAGGCCCGAAAGGACCATTGTGATCATCTAGTCTGACCTCCTGCACAGCACATGCTTCTCTACAGGCTGGGCTCCCTAGTCATATTACGTGTCCCGTGATTAAGGCTCCGTGTTTGTCACGGAGGTCACGGACTTCTGCAGCAGCCCATGCGGCTGGCCTGGGAGCCACCTGAGCAACTTGGGCAGCCCCTGGGCCATCGCACCAGCAGCTGCTGGGGCAGTCTCGGGCCCCCCACCCCCCAGCAGCAGGAGTTTGGGTGTGGGGGGACTCAGGACTGGGGGACAGTGCTTACCTGCAGGAGGGCTCCCTGGAAGGGCGACAGGAACTCCCCTCCCAGCTACACAGGCTGCCTCCACCTGCATGCCAGCTCCGCTAGCTGCCTCTGCATGCTGGTGGCTGAGTGATCACAGCACCTGGAGGGGTTTGCTGCTTGTCGCTGGCATAGCTTTGTGTGAGAGAGCCCAGGCTGGAGAGTTAAGGGGGCACAGTGATTCCACAGTCCCAGGCTGCCCCCTGGGGATCCCATCACTCTTATCAGTTAAAAAGTGTGTTTTATCTGGGTTCCTAGAAAGCATCTCTCTGTGCCTCTGCATTACGGTTAACACTTCTGCTCTCCCTACTGGTATAAACTCAACGTAGACAGTAATGTTTTCCAGTATCTTGGCATCCAGCCATCAAGCAATGAGGTGGTGTGCCTCAGTTTCTCCTTCCACACAGCACATCACATTTATTATGATTGCTCGGTTGTGACAAGCTTTAAGTCTGTTTACAGGTGATAGCTGAGAAGCAGTATTACCATAAGGCTTCTTGACATGTGTTTCCAGTTACCTTCAGAGCATGTCCACAGACTTTTTCCAGAAATTGTACATAATGTGTCTTCTCACAAGGTTTAACATTAATACCAATGTTTTATAACAGATTGGCATTTTACAAGTATCTTTATCATCCCACACCTTCTGTTCAGGCAGTTTGGTTCTGAGGTTGCTTTGGTCACGTAGTGGGGCAACTGCCCCACTCCGAGAGGCAGGGGTTAAAAGCAGCCAAGCCAGGCTGATTGGGGAAGCAGCCACAGCTGTGGCCAGCTCAATTTGGGCCCAGCTGGCCCTGGTAAGAGGGCTGTGGGCCAGAAGCTGGAAAAGTCTCTCTCCAGGCCTGGAAGAAGAAGGCCAGCTGGCCGGCCTGCGCGGAAGGTACCTGAAGCGGAGCAGTGCTGGAGAGCTCCAGCCTGGTAAACCCCCAGGCTGTAGGCCTTGTTGAAGGCCTACAGAGATACTGGGGCTACAGAGAGGATAGGCAAAGGCAGCAGGTCCTATGCCATTGCCCATGATGAGTGGCCTTTACACTGCCGTCTGCCCCAGGGCACAGGGACTAGATGGTGACTGGCAGTAGCCACTGAGGCAAGGTGGATTTAGAGGGTTGGGGGTTCCCCTGGGAGAGGAGACCCAGAGAGTGGGGGTACTGCTGGGGCAGAACCCTGAGGTAAAAGGGCACCGGGGTCCAGGAGGGGCATGGGCCAGGGGCAGGCAAGACCCCAGCCTGCAGAGGGCGGTCCGTATGCTGGAAAAGAGCTAATTCCAAGACCGCCAGCAGGAGGTGCTGCACTGGTAAGTCTTCGCTTTGCTACAGGTCAATACCCATTGTGTCTTTTCCTTCTTCTTGAACCTTTGCATGTAATACCTTATTGGCTTCCCTTTCACTAGTGTCCCCTTCTGTGTGGGTTCCTAATCTATTCCTGTCTCTGGGATTCTGGTCCCTCAGCGTCTGGTGAGATAAGGGGGATCCTGCATATTGGCTGGCACTTTGTGGAGCTGTCTCCCAACGCCAGGACTGTACATATGCAATAACTCCATCTCCTCTCCCGGGGTTACCCTGTGTTCCCCACTCCCAGCACTGGGTTCTTCCCTGACCCTTTTCCGAGAGCGTTGGGATCGGTGGTCTCTGGGTTGAGTGCTCGCTCTGTTCCGGGAAGCTTCTGTCCCCAGCAGCTTTCTGTGTCGTACCAGCCTGGGGGAAGTCCCCTTCCCCTCTGCCAGCTGGGTCATTTGCATGCTTACAGACAACTGCTTCCTGGAAGCCTCCTGGACTCGACTTCCTGCATCTTGACTTAAAGAGACAGGACCAGCGTTATGACAAGGTTCTGGTTTGCTGGTTATGATGATGCTGTCTGGGTGCATGTATCATTTTTGTAGTTAAAGTTATAAGTATTGACTCTATACTGTCTGTATTTCAAACTTGCGCTGTGCTTCTGGGTGACACCCCAGACAATTTGGCATCAGCTCTGCCTGGCCTGCTTGATGGCCCATTAAGGACCATCAGCTAATACAATTGACCCATTGAGAGACAGCAGATACACCTTGTGACTCAGCAAGGCAGGGACAGGCCTATGGACAGAACTCTGCGGTTTTCCAGGCCATGTGCTGGGCAGCTTGTAGTTGGAACAAAGAGAGCAGAGGCCACATGGCAAGAGACTATGAAAGGCAGCTGCAGCTCTTCAATCTTGCTTCTTACTTCTGGAGGGACTTTGCTACAAACTGAAGCTCTGAACAAAGGACTGATGACCCATCCCAGCTGGGGATGTTCCAGAGACTTGATTTGAACCTGCA
Source organism: Trachemys scripta elegans (assembly GCF_013100865.1). Classification (NCBI taxonomy): domain Eukaryota; kingdom Metazoa; phylum Chordata; order Testudines; family Emydidae; genus Trachemys; species Trachemys scripta. The sequence continues at coordinate 283,706 of NC_048303.1, forward strand.
GTTTATTCCATCGCTGCTACAAGCCTGAACCAAGAACTTTGCCATTACTGTATGTAATTGATTCCATGTAACCAATTCTAGCTCTCATCTATATTTCTTTTTATGAATAAACCTTTAGATTCTAAAGGATTGTCAACAGCGTGATTTGTGGGTAAGATCTGACTTGTATATTGGCCTGGGGCTTGGTCCTTTGGGATCGGAAGAACCTTTTTTCTTTGACTGGGGTATTGGTTTCATAACCATTTGTCCCCATAAGGAGTGGTGCTGGTGGTAATACTGGGAAACTGGAGTGTCTAAGGGAATTGCTTGTGTGACTTGTGGTTAGCCAGTGGGGTGAGACCAAAGTCCTGTCTGGCTTGTTTGGTGCCTTAGAAGTGGAGAAACCTCAGCCTGGGGCGGTAACTGCCCTGCTCTGAGCAATTTGTCCTGAATTGGCACTCTCAGAAGTGTCCCACCAAAGGCAGCATCGTTACACCCGCCTACTAATAAAAGCTCTGCCCTTTGTCCTGGCAATATGTCACCTTCTTGAATTACACTCTGCTTAACCACAGAGATCCCTGCACCTTTATCTTGCCTTCCGAAGTATTCCCAGCCATTAATTTGACAACCTTTATTTGCTCCATGTCTGGTTCTGTGGAATCCAATCCTACAAAAACCAATGTACATTTCAGGGGCTTCTGTGCTGAGGGCAGCAGCATTAACACGGTTACTTGTTGCCTGCTTCCTTCCTGCACAGAGCGTTTATCCCCCAGGTGATCAGAGGAATTAGCGATAGCACCGGATGGGAATTGGACGAATGGCTCTGGGGAGGTGAGTTTCCCACCCACCCTCCTTTCTCCCAGGAGTAAAACAGGAACCTCCCTTCCCCCAGGCTTAAACTCCTGTCTGCGGTTTACTTTCAATAGATGCCAGGGTCTGCTCAAAGCCACCAGCTAGAGATGTCATCTCCTCCAGGCTTCACATTTTTATCCCACCAACACTGTTTTACATCATCTTTACATGTGCTTAAGAAACGTACTTGAGCAATGAGATCAGTCAGTGGCTCAAGATTTTCAATGTCTTTTCCCCTCACCCACTTTCTTATCCGGTCATTCAGTCTGTTTACATAGTCCCATTACTCAGACCAGCACCCCGCTTAAGATTTCTAAATTTCACCCTCTATGTCTCAGGTAATTTGAAATCTTTGCAAAAACAGTATTTTAAATGTACCGTGGTTTAAAGCAGCCTCAATTGCCATTTCACTGACTATATTTAGAGCTTTACTTTGCAACCAGGGACTCTCCTGTTAGCAGGAATTTCAAGAAGCTGTGTGTGCCGTACATGACAGCAGTAAAATATTCTGTGATCTGGTCTGTTTCCTTGTATGTAACTGGCCCCAAGTGTGGATGGGAACCGCTAGGCTCGGTGGTTTCTGGTTCTCCTTCTCTAGCACGGCCAGTTGGTGGTTTTGCTCTCTCTCAGCTTCTCTGGCTTTCACCTCTAGGACCCACTGATCTGCTGCCTCCTCCCTGGTGGCCTCGGCCTCTTCAGCCTTTAGCTCCAGTACTTTAATGTCCAGCTGACACTCATGGGGTCTCTCTCTTTTTCTGCTGCCTGTAATCGGCACATCTCTAACTTTGCAGCGGTTTCACTCTGGCTCATCTTTATGCCTTTCTGTTCCTATTGCCTTTCCCCGAAATAAGCAAATAGAAAATAACAAACTCGTAACCTTCTGTGACAAAGTGGGACTGTTCTTAATGTTTCCTCTGAATACTGTGTGGGTGCCTCAGTTTCCCCTATGCATTTCTTAAGTCTCTAGGTGGTGGGATAAAGGCCAGTGTGGCTCAACCCTGGTAAAGAGGTGGTGACCACGAGAAGGGCTGGCACACTAGGGGTTCTTCCTGGAAACCGTGGGGGAGCTGAGAGCACACGGGCCTGTGAGTCCAAAGCAACTTGGGAACAGTGGAGTGATGGCCTATCACCATCTCCATAAGAAGGACATTGTAATCATGTGCAAAAAGAGAGGGTTATGCATTGGGAAGTTCACCAAGGCCCAGTCAATCGAGCAGCTGGAGGACGATGACCGCTCTAAGGAACAGATTCCTGACCCAGACGGGGCTACAAGAGGATCTGGGACCAGCTGGAGCAGTAGCCAGGCATCCCCAAGAGTCTGGTCCCTGACCGGACAAGGGTCTTCATGATCGGGTTCCCCATCAGGGGATCGGAGATGGATGGGATTGGAGCTGAGTACGAAAGCGAGAGGACCGTGAGAGAGAGCAAGAGCCCAAGAAAGAGCTGCAGGAGAAGCAGCGGCAGCATGGACTGACGCTGGTGGAGCGGAGAGGCATAGGGGGCTCCCCAGGGGTGAGTGGGGATAGACCCCGGGCTGCCAGTTCCGCATAGGGGCAGGGCCGGGGCCCTGTGGAGTGTCCTCTTTTTGGACACTCAAAATATGGTAACCCTATCGGAAGCTTAAAGCCGTCACCGTGTCCGATGCCTACCCCACGCCTAGGCCTGGGGAGATTCTAGACAAGCTGAGGAGATGGAGATCGTGGCCCTGGCGTACATCAATGACATGTGTCTTTAGCCAGACCTGGGAGGAACATGTGTCCCAGGTGAAGAGGGGGCTCGGCTGCCTGAAGGAGGCAGGACTGACGGTAAAAGCCGAAAAGTGCAAGGTGGAGATGATCAGAGATTGGCCCATTCCCCAGACCAAGAAACAAGTCCAGGCCTTTATCAGGATGGTGGGGTGCTACTGGAGGTTTGTACCCCAGGTTAGCCCCTGAGCTGCCCCATCCCTGAGCGATGTGAGAGGGGTAAGCCAGACGAGGCGGTCTGGACCGAGGAGGGCCAGAGGACTCTCTGTAGACTGAAGGAGATTCTAATCCAGGGCCCGGTAAATCTGGTAAACCCAGACTTTGCCAAGCCTTTTGCAGTGTTCACCGACGCCTCAGACACAGGGCTGGGCATGGTGCTGATGCAAGCCAATGCTGAGGGGGGGAACACCCCATCGGGTACTGGAGCAAAAAACTGCTGCCCCGGGAGCAGAACTATGCGGCCTCAGAGAAGAAATGCCTGGCCATGGTGCAGGCCCTTAGAAAGCTGCAGCTGTATCTTTACTGTGTATACTGACCACTCTCCTCCAACGTGGCGGCGTCAAATGCAAGGGGCTGAGGCCAAGCTGCTGGGGACAGAGACACCTGTTCAGAGGGTGGCCAAGGTCCAGATGGGGGCTCTTAACCCAGAGAGCCCGAATTGCAGCCCTCCAAACTGGAGCGCTGGGAAAAGACCCAATCCCAGTTTAAACCCCAGGGGTATTGGGATGGAAAAAGGGCACAGGCCGCATAAACCTTCCTACACGCAGCCTGCAAGCGCCATCAAGCACAACAGACCCATGCAAGGGTGTGAAACTGGAATGTCCTGGTGTAACTCCCACCAAGGAATGGGAGGGATGATGGGGCATCCATGGGAACGTTGGTGGGTTCGAACTTCCCCAGGTCACCGGCTAAAGTGACGTCGCTCAGTTCAGTCTCAAAGGGGGGAGAGATGTGACTAAATGGGACTGTTCTTAATGTTTCCTCTGAATACTGTAGGGGTGCCTCAGTTTCCCGTATGCATTTCTTAAGTCTCTAGGTGGTGGGATAAAGATCAGTGTGCATAAATCACTGACACTCTGTCTCCGTGGCAACAAATGGCCAGCGCCCTTCCCCTCCTACAAGGGAATAGCTAAAGGTGAACAAAGAGATCAGGTGACCTCCTGGCCCGGGAAAGAGACAAAGGCCAGAGAGGAGGGGCTGGAGAAGTTCAGTTTGGAGCTGGCTGGGGATGGGAAATGAGTGCAGACGTGGATGTCTGGCTCACAGGACCACAGAATGGACCCGGCCTAGGGGTCCCGTTCTCGGTACCTACAAGCTTTGTTTTAGACCGTGTCCCTGTCATCTAATAAAACCTCTGTTTTACTGGCTGGCTGAGAGTCACGTCTGACTGCGAAGTGGGGGTGCAGGACCCTCTGGCTTCCCCAGGACCCCACCGAGGCGGACTTGCTGTGGGAAGTGCACGGACGGGCATATGCTGAATGCTCCAAGGTCAGACCCAGGAGGTGAAGCCGTGTGAGCTTCTTGCCCTGGAGACAGTCTGCTCCAAGGGAGAGGAGGTTTCCCAAAGTCCTGACTGGCTTTGTGGGGAGCAGTCCCAGAGCATCGCCCGGGGACTCCGTGACAACTGGTGGTAGTGGTGGGATGTACTGTACCCAGAGCATTGCCCAGGGCCTCCATGACACCTTCTCTTTGACTATTCTCAGCCACCACACTTAAAATCATTACACCAGTGCATAAAGTGTAAATCTCACTCAGTACAACAGCTGTGCAGCCCTGCTCGCTGGGCCACTCTGGGATCCCTGGGGTACAACCTGTGCCCCTAACTCTCAGAAAGCTAGGCCAGCAACAAGCAGCAAACCGCTGCAGGCGCTGTGATCACTCCACCACCCGCAGGCACAGCACACCCAGCTACGTTGTAGGAATACTCTCCGAGCAACCCATGGGACTGGACTAGATGGTCCCTTCCACGCCTATGATTCTGTGAACTATACACAGGGGAACCCCAGCAAATCTCCCAAGCCCCAGCCTTGCACCCCAGTAATATACTGTCTTACACGGCTCAAAACCTTCCAGTGAACAGTGCGAGCTTAGTAAGTGGCTCGCCACTTCATCAAAGGACAGCGAACGTGCACCAGCCTTTGTAACCGGAGCAGATTCCCCACGCACTTAGGACAAACTCACTGGTAAAGATAAAACATTCAAATAAGTTTAACTGCAGAAGGATGGATTTTAAGTGATTGTATGTGGTAGGCATAAGGGTCAGAGATCGTTACCTTAAAGTAAAACGTAAACACGTATGCTAAATCCTAAACTTTTAGACAGGCAAGTGTTGAACCAAACAGTTTTTCTCACCCCACTGGATGTTGCAGGTAGGTGACCGTTCTTAATGCACAGGCTGAATTTCCTTCTCCACCTGGGAGCAGTCTTCTCAGTTCGAGTCTGTCTTGCAGCGTTCTTGTTGCCTTCAGCATAGGTGGGAGAGGAGGACGATGGTCTCAGGATGCCAGTGTCCCTGCTCCTGGAGAGATCCTGGCCCAGGCATGTCCTGGTGGGCCCTGCTGAGTCAGAGTTGAGTAATCAGAGCCACTGTCTCTTATGGAATTGTAGATCTCTTGTTTATAGTTCCCCTGCTGGTCAGTGGTTGTTTAAGACCTGCCTCGGGGTGGGTCACCTTCTTCTTCCCACTCATGTCCCTTTTCCCATCTCTCTCTCTACTCCCCCCTCCGGGTGGCTCAGGCTAGGGGCTGGCCCACCCATGCACTCAGAGCGCAGAGGAGGCACTCCCTCCTTGGGGTAGGAAGGGTAGCCTAGTGGTTAGGCACAGGTCTGGGGGCCAGGTGTTCTGGGTTTGGTTCTCTGCTCTGCCACAGACTCCCTGCTTAGCCTTGGGAAAATCACTTCACCTCTGTGTGCCCTAGATCCCACCTGCCAAATGGGGCTAATACTGACCCTGCCCCCTAGGCTAAATCCATTCATGGCTGTGTCATGATGGGAGAAATGAACATACTGAATTTCTCCACAGCCTGAGAATGAGCCAGCTCCACATGGGGGGGGGGGGAATGGGAGAGAGAGGGGCTCAGGCCAGCTCTGCACAGAGGGGGGTCAGGGCTTCAGTCCTGCACCTTCTGCCACTAGGGCAGCTGGGGGCTTCAGCGCTGCATCTCCTGCCCCTAAACCACCACTGCACCCACCAGCCCTAGGCTAGCTGGGCTCACTTGCGTCACCTGATGGCTGCTGTGGCCGGAGTGGAGCCTGAAACCTACAGGTGGATGCCATGGCCACCAGCCTACGAGGTACAGGGCGGTTCCTGGTGAGCAGGGGTGGAGCTGGGGCAGAGCAGGGGTGGGGTCAGCTTTCTGAGTCTGGGCCCGGCGCCCTGGTAAACCCGGTACTGAATATAGTGCCCATCTTTATAAAAGAGAAGAAGGAGAATCTGGGGAACTACAGACTGGTCAGCCTCACCTCAGTCCCTGGAAAAATCATGGAGCAGGTCCTCAAGGAATCCATTTTGAAGCAGTTGGAGGAGAGGAAGGTGATCAGGAACAGTCAGCATGGATTCACCAAGGGCAAGTCATGCCTGACTAACCTAATTGCCTTCTATGAGGAGATAACTGGCTCTGTGGATGAGGGAAAAGCAGTGGACATGTTATTCCTTGACTTTAGCATAGCTTTTGATATGGTCTCCTGCAGTATTTTTGCCGGCAAGTTAAGGAAGTATGGGTTGGATGAATGGACTATAAGGTGGATAGAAAGCTGGTTAGATCGTCGGGCTCAACAGGTAGTGATCAAAGGCTCCATGTCTAGTTGGCAGCCAGTTTCAAGTGGAGTGCCCCAGGGGTCGGTCCTGGGGCTGATTTTGTTCAATATCTTCATTAATGATCTGGAGGATGGGATGGACTGCACCCTCAGCAAGTTCACAGATGACACTAATCTGGGGGGGAGAGGTAGATAGGCTGGAAGGTAGGAATAGGGTCCAGAGTGACCTAGACAAATTAGAGGATTGGGCCAAAAGAAATCTGATGAGGTTCAAGAAGGACAAGTGCAGAGTCCTGCACTTAGAATAGAAGAATCCCATACACCGCTACAGGCTGGGGACCGACTGGCTAAGCAGCAGTTCTGCAGAAAAGGACCTAGGGGTTACAATGGACGAGAAGCTGGATATGAGTCGACAGTGTGCCCTTGTTGCCAAGAAGGCCAACAGCATATTGGGCTGTATTAGTAGGAGCATTGCCAGCAGATCGAGGGAAGTGATTATTCCCCTCTATTTAGCACTGGTGAGGCCACATCTGGAGTATTGTGTCCAGTTTAGTGCCCCCCACTACAGAAAGGATGTGAACAAATTGGAGAGATCCCAGTGGAGGGTAATGAAAATGATTAGGTGACTGGGGCACATGACTTACGAGGAGAGACTGAGGGAAGGGGGGTTATTTAGTCTGCAGAAGAGAAGAGTGAGGGGGGATTTGATAGCAGCCTTCAACTACCTGAAGGGGGGGTTCCAAAGAGGATGGAGCTCGGCTGTTTTCAGTGGTACCAGCAGTCATGATTTTATAGGCCTCTGTCGTATCCCCCTTAGCCATCTCTTTTCCAAGCTGAAAAGTCCCAGTCTTATTAATCTCTCCTCATACGGAAGCTGTTCCATCCCCCTAATTTTTTTTGCTCTATTCTGAACCTTTTCCAATTCCAATATATCTTTTCTGAGATGGGGCGACCATCTCTGCACACAGTGTTCAAGGTGTTGGTGACCATGGATTCATATAGAGTCATTAGGATATTTACTGTCTTCTTAGCTCTCCTTTTCCTAATGGTTCCTAACATTCTGTTCACTTTTTTAACGGCTGCTGCACATCGAGTGGATGTTTTCAGAGAACTATCCACAGTGACTCCAAGATCTCTTTCTTGAGTGGTAACAGCTAATTTAGGCCCCATCATTTTATATGTATAGTTGGGATTATGTTTTCCAATGTGTATTACTTTGCATTTATTGACATTGAAATTCATCTGCCAGTTTGTTGCCCACTCACCCAGTTTTGTGAAATTCCTTTGTAACTCATTGCAGTCTCCTTTGGACTTAACTACCCTGAGTAATTTTGTATTGTCTGAAAAGTGTCAGGTATCAGGGGGTAGCCGTGTTAGTCTGTATCTACAAAAACAACAAGGAGTCTGGTAAATAATAGATTTATTTGGGCATAAGCTTTCGTGAGTAAAAACCTCACTTCTTCAGATGCATAGAAGTGAGGTTTTTACTCACGAAAGCTTATGCCCAAATAAATCTGTTAGTCTTTAAGGTGCCACCAGACTCCTTGTTGTTTTTGCCATCTGACTGTTTACCTCCTTTTCAGCTCATTGACGTATATGTTGAACAGGAGTGGTCCCAGAACAGATATCTGTGAGACACCACTATTTACCTCTCTCCATTCTGAAAACTGACCATTTATTCCTACCCTTTGTTTCCTGTCTTTTTAACCAGTTACTGATCCCTGAGAAGACCCTCCCTCTTCTCCCATGACCGCTTACTTTGCTTAAGAGCCTTTGGTGAAGGACCTTGTCAAAGTCTTTCTGAAAATCTAAGTACCCTGTATCCACTGGATCTCCAGTGTCCACATGTCTGCTGACACCATCAAAGAATTCTAGTAGATTGGTGACGCATGATTTCCCTTTACAAAAGCTGTGTTGACTCTTCCCCAATATATCGTGTTCATCTATGTGATGGATAATTCTGTTGTTTACCATAATTTCAACCAATTTGCCTGATACTGAAGTTAGGCTTCCTGGCTTGTATTTGCTGGGATCGCCTCTGGAACCTTTTTTAAAAATTCGCGCCCCATTAGCTATCCTTGTCATTTGGTACAGAGGCGATTTACATATCACACCTAATAGTTCTCCAGTTTCATATGAGTTCCTTCAGAACTCTTGGGTGATACCATCTGGGCCTGATGACTTATTATTGTTTAATTTATCAATTTGTTCCAAATTCTCCACGACTGATTGACATGATTTTGGAGACAATCTGGGACAGTTCCTCAGATCTGTCCCCTAAAAGGAATAGCTCAGGTGTTGAAATCTCCCTCCCATCCTCAGCCGTGACGACCGATGCAAAGAATTGATTTAGCTGCTCTGCAATGGCCTTATTGTCCTTGAGTGCTCCTTTAGCATCTCGATCGTCCAGTGGCCCCACGGATTGTTTGGCAGCTTCCTGCTTCTGCTGTACTGTGATGGGGTGTGCGCTCCGCACTGGCCCTGTGAGAGCGGGATTAGGCCAGGGGGCCCCAATCAGCTAATTGGCTGCAAACAGGGGAGCTTTAGGCTGGAGGCAGCTAATAAGATAGAGGCTCACCTGCGAGGGACGGGCGGGGCTTCTACACAAGCCAGGAGGCTGGCAGCGGAAGGGGCAGTGGGAAAGGCTGCAGTCACTCCCTGGGAAGAGAGGAGTGTTTGGAGACTGCAGAGATGAGTTCCCTAAAGTTAGTCCCTGGAAGGACGGAGGGAAGAGACGGGGAAGGCCAGGAGGTACGGAAGCAGCTCAGGGAAAGGACTTTGGCTCCTGTGTGGAGGGTCCCTGAGCCAGAACCCGGAGTAGAGGGTGGGCCCAGGCTCCCCTGTGGGAGCGGCACCGTGAGGCAGAGAAGCAAACGACTGCCCGATACCGCCGCAGAGTGGGAACCTTGTTACGCTCCCCCAGAAGGGCAAATCACAGTAGTGACCTGGCCAGCGGGCTGAGTCCCGAAGAGGACACTGCGGCTCCTGAGGGGCTGCCGGGGAGAAACTGACGGGGTGTAACCACTGGAAGGGGCACCGGCCTGATCAAGCGAATCCCTGGAACCGCCAGGAGGCAGCACCATCCACCGGTGAGTAGAGCAAACCGGTCACAGGTACTTAATTTTTTTTTGCTATTAGTTTTTGAGTCTTTCGCTAGTTGCAAACTTAACTTAAACTTCGAACTGAAAGCCAAGTGGGATGCCAGCAAGCCACGGGACTCCCCTCATCCCCTCAAGACAGAGGTGGCACGTGGCTGAGGGCAGGACCAGTGTTGCAATGTGAGAAATCCTGACTCTGAGGGAACCCCCACAATCTCTTCCACACCAGGGCCCAGGCTATCACCCCGGAGACGAGAGAGCACAGGTGGGTGGAGGGGGAGGGGGAGGGGACACCTCCGGCTCCTGTGTCTCCAGCTCCGAGGGCTCGTCTTTGGGGGGTGGATATGTTCTCTCTGGGTCTGGGTCGCACCCTCCTGAAATGCTTTGCCTTGGCACGCTGCCCACGGTGTCCGGCAGCTCTCTGCGGATAAGGCTGTGCAGCTAAAACTCCCTTCCCCTCCTAACCCGGGTCCCGAGGTGCCGCCCCCATGGCACGGCTGATCCAGAGGCACAGTACAGACGGGGAAGGAGGGGCGCTAGTACCTCACAGAGCACTCCATACCATGGAAGGGGAGACTGGAGCCAGCCTGGTGGGGTCACGGGAAGGACTCGAGTGAGCAGCACAATATTCCCCATCACACAGATCTCCTTTGAACAACAAGCAGCACCTGAGGCCAGCTGAGTTCAGGGCCCCATTGTGCTCGGCGCTGCATGCGCATTCTGGCCTAGACGGGGCCTTGCCCTACCCTGGTCACTGAGGTAGCCGAGCGCCTTCCAGGAGGGCGTTAAACATCTGCTATGTGTGGTTTGTTCTGCCGCTCAGCCTCTCCCCTGGGGAGCGTGTGTGCACTGGGGTGGTTTGGGGTTTTGCTGTGTGTTTACAGAGCAGACCAGAGGCAGGCGTGAACATGGCACGTGCAGTGGAAGGTGGTGATGTCTGTGGTGGCCCTTAGTTCCTGTGAAAGTTCGTTCCACATCCTGGGGCTGACCCGCTGTGCGCAGACGAGCTTTACCCTGGTGCCTGAGGAGCTCAGCTGTCAGCCGCGCTCTGCACCCCAGAGCCACCGAGCAGCACGGAGACCTTGCCCTCGGCCCGCTATTCTAGGGCAGCCAGTGCAGTGAGTGGAGGATGGCCCAGAATGCTCACCCCCTGCCGTGGAAGTGGGAACTGTCAGTTCACAAAAATATTACAGTCTGTGTGTCTGTCCCTAGCACGGGGTCTTGTGAGCCGGTGGGGGCTGAAGGGTTCAGTGCTGCCCCTGGGGCAAAGCAGGAGACATTGGAGGTTTGGCCCACATCAATGGAAGACCCCTCAGAGACTATGGAAATGGAGTGACCAATGGACAGTATCCAGGGCGGCTCTGAGCTGAGTGTGGTGGTGCTGCAGGAGAGGGGCCGTGATAGGAACCGCCTGGGGCCGTGATAGGAACCGTGATAGGAACCGCTGGTCTCTTGTCTGGGACTAGCCGAAGGGACGGAGACAGCGAAGAGGAGCCGACATGGTTCCCACAGCAGCGTGGCTCACAGGAGCCTTGGCCTGGCTTCTCTGCTCTGCCCTACGGCCTGCCCCGGGCTGGGTACCAGCTGGGGAATAAAACCCAAAGCAGGAGGCTGCCGGCAGTGGCTGAAGCTCCCCGGGGGAGTAGAACTCTCTGAGCAGGGATCCGCCTGGCGGGGCGGAGCTCACAGGGAGAAGGGCTGGAGCTCAAAGATCAGGCACATGGCAGGGTCTGACCCCTTGGGGGTCTGGCCCACTGGCGGGTTCCTCCCAAGGGACTGTTTAAAGGGCAGGGCCCAGCACAGAGCCTGGCAAACGGAGGCGAAGGAAGGGGACATGGCAGGCGAAGGGTAGTGCTCCCCCCTGAGACCGTGCACCCAGGGAGTCCATAGCAGGGCCCAGATCTCCTGAGCCCCATCTGGTGCCTGCCCCACAAGGCCGCCCTTCCTCGCTAAGCAGCTGAAAAGGAACTGGCAGCCATTTCCGAGCACACCCCGTTGTGCAATCCCACAGGACGGGTTCGTCCGATAAGCAATGGCAACACTCCCAGTGACGTGGGTCAGCTTTGCTTCAAGGCAGTCCTAGGCTGGGTTACCTGGAGCTGGGGTTACCTCTGAGAAAACACTGGGGGGGGAATTACTTACTGCAGAGCCCAGCGGCACAACGGGTCACGGGCACCGTCCGAGAGGTGGCTGCCCCAGCTGTGCCATGCCTGGTCTCTGTCACCGAGTGTGTGTGCTTCGTTCCATTGCCCGGAGCCCCAGGCTGTCCCTGGGGATCCGCGCACTCCGGGTATAATCTCAGAGCGTGGGAGTGGGGCCATCGCCCAGAGAGCCTGCGACTGGCATCCGGCTCCCCCTCCTGGCTGGGGCCTCCTCCCAGACAAAGCTCAGGGCACTGTTGCCTGGTGAGCTATTTGCGGGGTGCTGGCAGTTTCTGCCCTTGCTCTGACACGGCTGGGCCACGCAGCATTTGGTTCTGTGCTGTCAGGTGCACCGAGGGGCCAGAGCCAGCAGCTGCCCAGGCTGGGCTCGACTTTCCACACTACAGCCATGCCCTCCTAAAGCACCCCGAGCCTCGCCCCGTACAGAGCTCTCGGGGAGCGCCTGCTGCAGGGTGCTGTGCTGCCCCCCACAGGCCAGTGTCCTGCAGCCAGACACCCAGACGCTGAACAGTTTGGCTAAGGGATCCCCATGGACAGGTGGATACCGGGCCGGCTCTACTGTTTTTGCCGTCCCAAGCAGCGTGCCGAATTGCCGCCGGGGATGGCGGGCGCAGTCCGTGCGCCGTTAGGGCAGCACGCGTGTTTCCGCGGCGGCAGCAATTCGGCGGCAGCTTCTGTCTTCAGCCGGAAGACAGAAGCCGCCGAATTGCCCCTGCAGGCAGCTGAACATAGAAGCTGCCGCCGGATTGCCGCCGCCGCGGAAACGCGTGTGCCGCCCTGACTGCACACAGACGGCCCCCGCCGGCCGCGGCAGCAATTCGGCGCGCTGCTTGGAGCGGCACAAACACACGGCGTGCCGCCCCTTGCAGATTGCCGCCCCAAGCACCTGCTTGGAATGCTGGTGCCTGGAGCCGGGCCGGGGGGGATAGAGTGCAATGGCCGAGCCGGGGGCGCTACCCAGGGGGTGGAGCAGCAGCAGGCACTAGGCTGGTTGGCAGACCCAGGACTAACCTAACGGAGGGGGCTGCAGGTTGGGATTGAGGCACGGCGGCATTGCCTGGGGAGCCCGGCCCTGCGCGTGTAGCTTGCCAGGCCAGTGATGTCCCCGGGTACTGAACGGACTGGACTAGTGGGGGACTGGCTGGGAATCAGGACTGGGGGCTCAGCGGTCTGTAGGGCTTGTTCCATTGGAGCCGCTCCGCTCCCATGGCCGGCCAGGTGTTTATCAGCAGAGGGCGCTACACGGCTGGCTCCTCGGGGCCGGGAAGAACCAGCTAACGAGTCATGTCACCCAAAGTGACCCTCTCATGTACATAGCTCATGTAAATATTTAAAGCGCAGGGGGGCCCTTAAGTGTTTCTTTGGGCTGGGCTGTCCACACGCATAGGTGCCGACTCCGTGGGTGCTCCGGGGTTGGAGCACCCACGGGGAAAAATTAGTGGGTGCTCAGCACCCATCGGCAGCCAAGCTCCCCGCCCCAGCTCACCTCCACCTCCTCCCTTGAGCGTGCCACGTCCCTGCTCCTCCCAGCTCTTGCCACCACCAAACAGCTGTTTGGCTGCTCCAGGAGGGAGGGGGGAGGAGCAGGAACGTGGCGCGCTCAGGGGAAGAGGCGGGGCTGGGGTGGGGATTTGGAGAAGGAGTCAAATAGGGGCAGAGTTGACTTTGGGGAAGGGGTTGGAATGGGGGCAGGGGGAGGGTCGAGCACCCAGAGGAAGTCGGCACCAGAAGAAGTCGGTGCCTATGTCCACACGCGGCTATTTTCAAGCTGGGTGGATCAGGAATTCAAGGAGGGCTGTAGCTGGGTTTGGTTTAGTTATGATGGGCTGAGAGCATCTGTAACAGGAGCGCAAAGGCCACGTCATGTCTAACTCTATTACACCCCCTCCTGCCGGTCGCCTCCGCACAAGCACAGGCCAGAGCTCTGGGGAAGGCTTTCTGGACAGACCGAGTTAAACCTCGGGGCTCTTGGATGGTAATCGCTCCCCATCAATGTCCAGGAGAGCGCACCGGCTGCTTTCTTAGGAAAACAAACCTTGAAGCCCCTCAGAAAACACGGTAAGAATCTGAAACACTGACAGTAGCACGGGGAATCGTGTGGGTACGTTTTATCCCTGCACAGCCCCCCTCCCTTTGTGTCTGTTCCTACATTCAAATGGGAGGGGTCAGCGTGATTGTGTACTTCAGCGCACACATCAGAACCGTTCCCCGGCCCTCTGCTCTGCTCTGCGTTCGGAGATCGTTTCACAGCCTTAGGGCGGGGCCGTAGCGTGTTACCCCGAGCGTGACAAGAGCAGCAGCAGCTCTGTCTCTTCACAACCCTGTCAACAAACCCCTAGCCGGGGGATGTACCACAGCCGCGGGCAGCCCCGGGGTTAACCGCTCCCTGGGCACACCTCAGCTGCTGGCGAAACAGGAACCTAGAGCCTATATCCAGGCTAGACTGGGACCCAGCCCTCAGCAAGCACAATTCTTGGTCCTACATCCCTCAGCCGTGCCCACTGCTGTATTTATCGTCTCCTCCCACTTGTGCTCTGACTGATTCAGCTCTCAAAGGGTGACCAGGGGGTGACCTCCCAGGCAGGTTGCCCACAATGAAAACTTCCTATACACTACAGCGTCAGAAACAGCTACCCAGCATGGCCGGTGACTGGCACACCCTGTCCTGGATGTTCCCTGCACTGTGCAAAACACAGAGTATCCACTACACCCATGTCTCTGCCCCACCGTGGGAGACACAAAGGCAAATGCTGCAGGATACAGCAGGTGAGTTACACCTGTGGCAGGTGGGCCACACCTCTGTGGAGGTGGGGGCAGATTCTGGGCTTTGCATTCAGCAGCTGGGGGAGGTCCCCTCACTTAAAAGCCTGCACCAGCCTAAGGTCATGGTTAACCACTTCACTTACCAGGCCTGGTTCCCCGGGCTGCTCACGCCCAGCCCGCAGCCGGGGCTCTCCTGAACTTGCACCGTTTGTCCCAGCTGCAGACAGCGGAGTGCGAGTCTGCTCCAATGCTGCTGTGGTGAGACGAGAGCCCAGCTGCTCCTGAGGGAAAGGGAGAGTCCAAAGGCTTTAGATTTGCTCCTCTCTCTCTTTGCACTAATTACAGCCAGGCCCGTCCTTTGCCAGCCTGGCTAACCACAGACAAGCCACTGCTGGAGCCCAGGGGCCCTTCCATGAGCGTCCCATGCTGCAGCTGCGTGTCCAGTGCAACAACGGACAGCTGCAACGTGACCCCCAGTTTCCCCAAGTATCGTCTCGCACAAAGCTACCGCATCTCTGTGTAACCCTCTGCCAGGTGCAGCCGGCAGCAACCAGGGCCGGGTTCAGTATCTAGGATCCCTTTCCATCATACAACACAGAACCACCTCAAGTCCCCACCCAGTGACCTGGGACAATTACGCACACACCCCTGGGCGCCTCTGAGCGGCAAAACTTCCCCTCTCGCAAGCACAGAGTCCGAGTGTAGGAAAGAAACTTTTAATAAAAGGAGGGAAGTAACTCGGCGTTAATTTGGGAAAGCCCCACACCCAGAGTTCATAAACCTAAACCATGAGCAAAAGCCCCACCCCAAGTCAGTAGGGCAGTGCCCTTTTCCCCCAGGGTCTTAACTCCAGCAACCCAAAAGTCCCTGTCATCTCCCGGCCTGGCCCCTCTCTGCACCCCACTCACAGGCGCTGTCCGGTCAGTGCAGACCCAGAGTGCAGGGGTGCAGCTGCAGAGTTCACCTCTCCCTGGGGAGTGGGGTAAGGAGGCACCTTACTCGCTCCACTGCTCTGGCACTGACCCGCCGCCCCTCTCCATCAGCTGCTCTGCTAGCCGCTCACTGGCCGCTCCTGCCTGCCGCCCGCTCACCACTCTCCCCGCGCCTCTCCAGCCCCTCGGGCACCAGCCGACTGCCAGTCGCCTTCTGCTGCCACCTGCCGCTCTGCCGTGGTCACTGCACATCCGTCTCTTAGTGATTGTCAGCTCTGTGCAGACAGGGCAGGAACCCAGTCCTACCACAACCGGTGCCAGCTCTGATTGGGCATTTAACATAACAAATTTCAGAGTAGCAGCCGTGTTAGTCTGTATCCGCAAAAAGTACTCCTGTTCTTTTAACATAACAAAGAGGCTCCTAATGAAATTTGTTCAATTCTTTCTTTGAACAGTGGAAGGAACAAGTTAAACCGGACTATGGAGGACCCTTGAGGGACTGCTGACTATGACAGCTATCCCCATCTCTCTTCAAGCTCCTGGCTTAACAAGAGCCTTTCAGCTGAGGGTGATCCCCTCATTTGGGACAAGCCAAGCACAGCCCTGCCCCCCCTGCACCCACACAACAATGCCAACATCATCAGCAACAGCACCCCACCATCCCTGCACTCAGCACCAAAGTGACTTGGTCCTGCTAGTGAAGACAGGGGGCTGGACTTGACGACCTTTCAAGGTCCCTTCCAGTTCTAGGAGATAGGATATCTCCATTAATTATTATTATTATTCCAACACCAGCCACAGTTGATTATTTTGAGCAGCCCCGCTCTATCTGCTGGATAGCTAAGCAGAGTAGGTGTGTTCATGTAAATCAGTTTGCTCTGGAAGTGTCTCCCCTTCCCAGCTAGCTGTCAGGGAAGAATTCATTCAGAGCCTGCTTCTATCCGCATGCTGGCAGGTAACTCACCTGTAAACGGAGACCGGAGCTATTGCTCGCATCACTGCTAGGTTAGAGCAGCGTTTCTCAAATGCCGCCACCGCACTTTTCGTGCAGTCACAGCCTCCTGGGTGGTGATGTGGGGGGGGGAAAGCACTGGTCCCTCCCCCAGGGCTGCCAGCAGGGATTGGGCCCTGTTCCCCTCTGCAACCACAAACACTGGAGGAGCAGGCAGGTAGGTGGTGGGGTTTGGGCTTCAGACCTGGGGTGGCGGGCGGCAGGCTCCAGCCGTGTGGCAGCAGGCTCCATCCCCTGCCCACGGGTTTTGAGCCTTGACCCTGGCCTGAGGCTCCCCCCCNNNGCCCCGAGCTGCCTCCCGACCCACCTCCCCATCCAGGGCTTAATTTGTCCCCTGGCTTGCCAGGGCTGAGTAGGTCTGTTGTGAGAAGCGATATTTGTATGTTTGTTAATATCACTTTTCACTGTCTCCCAGCCAGCTAACCAGTCTGCTGCTGTAAAACGTGATATTAACAAATGTACAAATATCACTTTTCACAGAAACAGACGTACTAGCTAGCAAGTCTTAAAAAGAAAAAAAAAAAGAATCAACAACAAAAAGGGACAAGAACAGGCAAAGCACCTTATTTGTTTCTGTTCTGTTTAGATCCAGTAAAGAATAGAGACGACTGAACATGATTTTTATTACTGAGTCTGTGAAAACCCGACAGAGATAAATGACAATGATTTGGACATGGCCATGTGCCTATTTATTTGTTTTTCCTAAAGTTAATTGAGTATTTTAGGAAAAATTGTCCGAGCGACCACCGGTGAGAGTTGGTGTCCGCACTCTGAGGCCACCAAAGATTTTCTTGGGAGAACCCCCGAGCTAGCGTGTGGGGGCTTGCTCTGCAAACAGGGAGTGAAGTACACAGACTCATTACTTCCAGTCAGTGGAAGGGGTGAATCCAGGGGCTTGTCTCCACAGGGAAGCTAGTGGGCACTAAGCCAGTGGGGGAACTGAAAGCGCACTACTGCCTCTGCACTAATTCTCCATGTGCACACTCACACCGTGCACTAAAAGTGCCCGCAGGCAGTTTAACTTCCGAAGTGCGTTACGCTGCCGTGGTGACCCGGCGAGGCGAGGCGAGGCCAAGGCAAACCACGAGAACAGGGATCATTTCAAATGTTTAGAAGTTTATAAGGGAAAATCCCAAAATTGTACCAGGAGCATAAATAATGCAGAATATTACCAAAGACTCACTACTTACAATAAACGCTAGGTTACCATCTCACTAGCCTTTGGGAGCTTGTACTGTACATGCTGCTCTGTGCACTTAGTACCAAATGCACTGTGAACAAGAACAAAGGAGGTCACTTACCAGTCGATTGTGTCACCTCAAAGAATCAGCGTTGCCTCTCCATGGCTCTATGTCCAGCTCCACTCTTGCTGCCCTGTTCATTGCGTCTCTCCAGCTGGAAGTGCTCCCTCGATTCGCTGGTCCTGTGGCCGGAGCTCTCTTCAGCGAGTTTATCCTCAAGTGGGGTTTGTTCGCCTAGGGCCCTCACTTGCCCAGGAGGCGCCTCTGACCTGTATCCTGTCACTAGACGTTCAGATACCCTCACTCTGGCCATGTACTTCAGGTCCTTTGTGGGTGGGCTCCTCACGGACTGTTCTCAGGGTCTGTTTTCACCTAACACAACACTTGGATCAATTCCCTTTTCCCATCTAGACACGCCCTAAAACTCATGGTCTCCTGATTTCCAGCCCAATGCACCTTCCCCTAGTTTAAGGGTTTTTGTTAGGGCGGTCTCTCTCTCTCTCTTTCTCTCTCCCCCACGCCCTCGGGAATTTGCACACCACGCCAGTGATCTACAAGTGGCCTCCCAGCACTGTGTCATGGCACTTGATCGTTTCAAAGAGAGCCTAATAACTGTCTGTATTTTACATTATGGACCTTTCAGTGCCATGCATAGATTTCTGCTAATAGAGCCTAATGCCCCACATTTTGTGTGTCGTCTGCCCCCATTTTACCCCTAGGGATGGGGGGGGAGCAAAAACGGTTACTCACGTCTTGTAACCGTTGTTCTTCGAGATGTGTTGTTCATGTCCATTCCAATCAGGTGTGTGCGCGCCGCGGGCACAGTAACCAGAAGATTTTCCCCCTAGCAGCAACCATAGAGTCAGCCTTGGCATCCCCTGGAGTCGCGCCTTCATAGCGCCCAATAGAGAGCCCTGCCGACCCTACGCCCCCTCAGTTCCTTTCTGCCGGCTACTCCGACAGAAGGGAAGCTGTCAGAGAAGAATTCATTCGGACCCTGCTTCTATCCGCATGCTGGCAGGTAACTCCCCTGTAAACAGAGACGGGAGCTATTGCTCGCCTCACTGCGAGGCTAGAGCAGCGTTTCTCAAATGCCGCCACCGCACTTTCCGTGCAGCCACATCCATTCCCTGAACCCAGAGCTGGTTTATTTCGATGCCGGTGCTCCTGGCCTTGCAGCGCCAGCCGCTTTGACACATTTAAAACAGACCAGTGGACAGGGCTAAAGAATCAGCATCACCACACCAGCCTGGCTCAAATAATGCCCACAAGCGTTACTAGCCTCCCCTGCCCTTCCCCACAGCCCACGGACATCGAGAGCTTTGCCGGACGCCCTAAAGGCTACAAATCTGGGCTCCGGCCAACCAAGGCAAAGCAACTTCCTAACGGCCCTCATTTGGCCTGCTGGGTGTTGAGATGAGTTCCTGTCTGCATCCTGTAAAACTTACCCATACCGGTATTGCCCTGGCCTCTTCTTTTGTCATTCAGTGTTGCACGCATTCTAAACCAATATGCATTTCCTCACCTTTTGGGGGCGAAGCCAGACTTTGAGGCACCTGCTCCCCTACTTGGTGTAAACTTTGCTTGTGCCAATCAGAAACTAACACACACAGGTTTTGGGCCCCGTCCCCTAGGACACTTCTATGATGTCATAGTTGGTACTTGATGGGCTGCCTGCCATGTGCAGGCAGGGAGAGGAGAAAGAAAAACGAATCCTGTGTATCCTGTGTACACCCGTAACCGAGCCTGATCACCTCGAAGCCTCTCTCTCAGCTCACGTGTTTCTAACAGAGTGTCTACGTTTGCCGGTCGTTATGCGTTGGTTTGTATTTGTAAGTATCAGTTATTACTAAATGCTGCATCTTTGTTTATAAATATTGTTAGTAGATATTTTAGTCATTGTGTGTTTTAAGTTTCATTAACTCTATTAGCTAATCAAACGCTGCTCCCTTACCCCTTGTAATTATCCCCAATAAAACTTTAAATTGATTCATTTTAGTTGTGTGTGTGTGTGTGTGTCTGCAGTTTGCATCGTGACCCATACTCTCCTTGCATTCCTTACCAATATAGTCTATTGCCACATGCAGCCTGGTAAATAACAGTCCTGCATTTTCTTTCGCCCCTGCGTGCCCGTGGCAATCCACACTGGGAAGGAGCGTTTCTAGGGCTGAGAGCAGGGTTCCTGGGTTCTTGGCCGTGTCCGGGGAGCAGGAGGGGGTCCAGTTTGCCCCAGAGTACGACGCCTTGGCTCTACTGCATATTGTCCGAGGTAGGGGATCCCCCCTGAACGCCCCCCCATGGGAACTGTCGGCACAGTGAGAAAGGCCTACGGCTTGAGGAGATCCGCTCCGTTAGGACACCACAGACGTGATCTTTGTCCCTCTGAGGGAAGGACCCAGCGCCCTCCTACTCACCAGCTGGGGCCACTGATGGGATCCAGGGCCAGTGATGGTTTGAGCACGTGGAGGAAATTCAGCGGCACTTGGGGAAGTGCAGCAGAGGCCATCCCTGCACGCAGCACCCAGTGGGAGTGGCAATTGCTGGGCTCTAGCGTTCGCTCACTCCCTGTTTCGGGCTGAGTCCCCAGGGGGCAGGGTTTGAGGAGACATGTGGCAGCTTCTTTTGAAGAAACACCCAGGCTTGATTGTACAACAATTGCCGGTGATGGAGAATCCACCAGGACTTTTGGTAAATTACCCCCAGGGTTAATTACCACATGTCCAGTCTGAATGTGCCTGGCTTCAGCGTCTACCTTGGGATCTTCTTTTACCTTTGTCTGCTAGACTGAAGAGCCTCTAACTCATCTCTGTTCTGTGCTCAGGGACTGCGTCCCCTGTGTTCAGGTCACCCCTTCGCTTTCGCTTTGCTAAGTTAAATCGAGTGGGCTCCTGGCGTCTCTCACTGCAAGGCTGGTTTTCCAACCTTTTATTTACCCTCATGGCTCTTCTCTGAGCCCACTCCAGTTTTTCAACATCCTTCTGGAAGTGCCGACCCCAGAACTGGACACGGGATCCCAGCAGCGGTCGCACCAGTGCCAGATATAGAGGCAATATAACTTCCCTGCTCCTCGTCAATATTCCCCTGCTTATGCATCCCATATTAGCCCTTTTGGCCTCAGCATCGCACTGGGAGCTCAAGTTCTGCTGATTATCGATGACCCCCAAGTCTTCTTCAGAGTCCCGGCTTCCAAGATAGTCTCCGTCCTGTAGCCATGGCCGGCAGTCTTTGGTCCCAGCTCTAGGACCCTACATTTGGCTATATTGAAATCACAGAATATCAGGGTTGGAAGGGACCTCAGGAGGTATCTAATCCCACCCCCTGCTCAAAGCAGGGCCAACACCAACTAAATCATCCCAGCCAGGGCTTTGTCAAACCGGGCCTTAAAAACCTCCAAGGAAGGAGATTCCACCACCTCCCTAGGGAACCCATTCCAGTGCTTCACCACCCTCCTAGTGAAATAGTATCAGAGGGGGAGCCGTGTTAGTCTGAATCTGTAAAAAGCAACAGAGGGTCCTGTGGCACCTTTGAGACTAACAGAAGTATTGGGAGCATAAGCTTTCGTGGGTAAGAACCTCACTTCTTCAGATGCAAGGGGCACTCCGCTTGAAACCGGTTGCCAACTAGACATGGAGCCATTGATCACTACCCGTTGAGCCCAACGATCTAGCCAGCTTTCTATCCACCTTATAGTCCATTCGTCCAGCCCATACTTCTTTAACTTGCTGGCAAGAATACTGTGGGAGACCGTATCAAAAGCTTTGCTAAAGTCAAGGTATAACACGTCCACTGCTTTTCCCTCATCCACAGAGCCAGTTATCTCGTCATAGAAGGCAATTAGGTTAGTCAGGCATGACTTGCCCTTGATGAATCCATCTGACTGTTCCTGATCACTTTCCTCTCCTCTAAGTGCTGTGGCTAACTTACCCGGGGACCCCGATCGCTCTGTCTCAGTGGCATGTTCTTTTCATTATTTTCCACTGCCCCCCTTTGCATCATCTGCCAGCCTGGTCAGTGGTAGCTTTACATTTTCTTCTAGGTCAAGGATAAAAATGGTAAATTGTGTAGGGTCAAGAGCTGATCCCTGCGGGGCTCACAGCCAACACACCCACTTGAGGAGGATTCCCTGCCGACAGCGCTGTCGTGAGATCTTCGGTGAGCCAGTTTTTAATCCATGTAACGTGGATTGGCTGCTCATTTTGTATCATTCCAGTTAAATGTCTTGCGATACCAAAGCGAATGCCTTACAGGAGTCTCAGACTATTACATCAGCACCATTATCTTTCTCAACCGGACTTGACGTATTTTTATGAGCTCACAAGTTATCCTGACAAGATCTATGTCCATCACCCCACGGTGACTGGCTTTAATTCCATTGCCCTCCTTTAATTCTGTATTAAGGGAGTGCTACACCAGTTGGTTTTTGCCCAGCATCCGTGGCAGGCTGACAAGCCTGTTATTACCCAGGTCATCCCATTCACCAGGCTCGCTGACCTCAGCAAAAGAAAGGGGCAAAATTGGAGAAACAGCCCCTGAGGGCCAGCCAGAGGTGTTGTCATGGCAGGATCAATAGAAGGGAATGTGATGTTTAACTGGCGGCTGCCCCTCACTGGCAGAAAAGGGGTTAAAAGCAGCCCTAGGGAGGCTGCGCCAGAGGCAGCCAATCAGAGGAGGGCTGAAGGGAGCAGCCAATCGGGACCAAGCAGGCCCATATAAAAAGGGAGCTGCATGGCAGAGGGAGGCAGTTCTCTGCTGGGAGCACAGGGAGGAAGGACTTAGGCCTGGTCTACACTATGAGTTTAGGTCGAATTTAGCAGCGTTAAACCGAATTAACCCTGTACCCGTCCACACAACGAAGCCATTTACTTCAACATAAAGGGCTCTTAAAACCGATTTCTGTACTCCTCCCTGACGAGCGGAGTAGCGCCGAAATCGATATTGCCATTTCGAATTAGGGTTAGTGTGGCCGCAATTCGACGGTATTGGCCTCTGGGAGCTATCCCACAGTGCACCATTGTGACCGCTCTGGACAGCAATCTGAACTCGGATGCACTGGCCAGGTAGACAGGAAAAGCCCCACGAACTTTTGAATTTCATTTCCTGTTTCCCCAGCGTGGCGCGCTCATCAGCACAGGTGACCATGCAGAGCTCATCAGCACAGGTGACCATGCAGTCCCAGAATCAAAAAAGAGTTCCAGCATGGCCCGAACAGGAGATACTGAATCTGATCTCTGTATGGGGAGATGAATCCGTGCTATCAGAACTCCGTTCCAAAAGACGAAATGCCAAAACATTTGAAAAAATCTCCAAGGCCATGATGGACAGAGGCCACAACAGGGACTCAACACAGTGTTGCGTGAAACTTAAGGAGCTGAGACAAGCGTACCAGAAAGCCAAAGAATCAAATGGATGCTCACGGAGGGAGGAGCGACTGACAACTGTAGCTATCCCACAGTTCCCGCACTCTCCGAAAACCATTTGAATTCTCGGTTGAGCTCCCAATGCCTGAAGGGTCAAAAACATTGTTGCAGGTGGTTCAGGGTATATGTTGTCAGCGCCCCCCCGTGAAAGCAAAGGGGAAAAAAATCATTTCTTGCCTTTTTTCACTGTCACCGTATGTCGACTGGATGCTGCTGGCAGACGCGGTGCTGCAGCGCTACACGGCAGCATCCCCTTGCCTTGCGGACGGCAGACGATGCAGTATGACTGGTAACCATCATCGTCATCCCGTGGGTGCTCCTGGCTGGCCTTGGTGAGGTTGGTCGGGGGCGCCTGGGCAGACATGGGTGCTCCTGGCTGGCCTTGGTGAGGTTGGTCGGGGGCGCATGGACAAAAAGGGGAATGACTCCCCAGTTCATTCTCTTCTTTAAGTTTTGTGTAGTGGAGATTCAGTCCTGCCCGGAATATCATGCCAGTTGGAGGCTTCTGCCTCAGGCTGCTCTCCCAGTCGGCAGCACCGCCACCGCGCGGTCGCACCTACCCCAGCCGACCCCTTGCTCCCAGGGCTCACCATCAGATACTTTTTGCTGCCAATAAAACAATAAAGCTGCCGTTTAGAACTGTCCCCCAACGTGCATATCCTGGGACATTTTGTATTTTCCCAGTGTCAGCCAAAGGCCCCCACACACATGGAGATTCAGTCCTGCCTGTGCGTCTATCCTAGTGCTCATCACAGAGTCCCATTTTCAGCTATAGGCTGAGCAAGTGCAGAATGGTGGTTCACTCGACTTCGCTGTAGGCCAGCCGCCCTCCCCTCCCCCCTTGATCTCTGCTCGCAGAGGCAATAAAGTCAGTGTTGATTCAAATTCATGCATTATTATTTCACCACACAAAAGCGGGGAGAACTGCCAAGGTAGCCAGGGAGGGGTGGGGGAGGAGGGAAGCAACGGGTGGGGCTGTTGTGGGGGCACCCCCTAGAATGGCATGCAGCTCCTCATTTCTGCGAGATGTCCGGGGCTCTGACCCGGAGCGGCCGTTTGCCTCTCTGGTTCTTTAGTAGGTTTGCCTGATACTCTAGGCAGGACTGACTCTCCATTAGACAAAACTTAAAGAAGAGAATGACCTGGGGAGTCATTCCCATTTTTGTCCAGGCGCCCCCGACCGACCTCACTGAGGCCGGCCAGGAGCACCCATGACAGCAGCAGATGGTACAGTATGACTGGTAACCGTCTTTGCCCACTTGCAAAGCAGCAGTTGGTACAGTATGGCTGGTAACCGTCTTTGCTAACTTGCGAAGGCAAGGGGATGCTGCTGTGTAGCGCTGCAGTGCCGCGTCTGTCAGCAGCATCCAGTAGACATACGGTGACAGTGAAAAGGCTGAACGGGCTCCATGGTTGCCGTGCTATGGCGTCTGCCCGGGCACTCCAGGGAAAAGGGCGCGAAACGATTGTCTGCCGTTGCTTTCACAGAGGGAGGATTGACTGAGGACATTTACCCATAACCACCCGCAACAAATTTTTGGCCCCATCAGGCATTGGGATGTCAACCCAGAATTCCAATGGGCGGAGGAGACTGCGGGAACTATGGGATAGCTATGGGATAGCTACCCACAGTGCAACGCTCCGGAAGTCAACGCTAGCTTCGGTACATGGACGCACACCGCCGAATTAATGTGCTAAGTGTGGCCGCATACAATCGACTTTATACAATCAAGTATCAGAGGGGTAGCCGTGTTAGTCTGGATCTGTAAAAAGCAGCAGAGAGTCCTGTGGCACCTTTAAGACTAACAGATGTAACATCACTAACAGATGTATTGGAGCATAAGCTTTCGTGGGTAAATACCCACTGCATCGGACGCATGTAATGGAAATTTCCAGAGGCAGGTATCAAGAATCAGTCTGGAGATAACGAGGTTAGACTGATTCTTATCTGCATATTTATACCTGCCTCTGGAAATTTCCATTACATGCAGCCGACGAAAGCTTATGCTCCAATACATCTGTTAGTCTATAAGGTGCCACAGGACTCTCTGTTGTTTTATTCAATCAGTTGCCAAAAATCGAATTCTGTAAATTCGGATTAATCCCGTAGTGTAGACATACCCTGTGTCTCTGGAGGGCTGAGAACTGCCAGCACCCTGGACACAGCAGTGCTGCAAACAGGGGCCGAGGGAGCCTGATGCTGCTCCTGGCTGGCTGCTGGAGAGTTGCAGACTGAGGCCCTGACACAAGGGTAAAGAGGGTGCCGGGGCCATGCGGGACGTAGCCAGACCGCGGACGGCAGATCCCCCGGAAGGGGGAGCACAGTGTGTGGCGGCCGAGGGGCTGTGTCGCTGAAGAGGACGCCGCGGTCCTTGGAGAGATGTGGGTCAAAGAGCGGGAGTCACGGCGGCAAGGTACACCCGAAGGCACCAAGACAGGCTGAGGCGGCGCCAGAGTGGTGAGTGGACCCTGTTACACGCCCCTTTAAATCACCCTGCCGCAGCCCGAGTCGTGCCGTCCCTCAGTGTGTTTTTTCCCTTTAGTCTCTCGTAGCCTCCTGATGCCTAGGTGTGGGGCTGTCCCCTACTGCTCCCTCCTAAGTGTCCCAGCCCCTCGCCCCCAGGATCAATGGGTCCTGGGCTAGGTTCCCTGTAAGCTGCGCGGCCCCACAGCAGGCTATTTAGGGCCATGCAGGTCTCCTGGCCCAGCTCAAGTCCTGCCGGAGCTGCCAGGGAGAGGAGCCCGTGGTGCTGCTGCGGGGAGAGAGAGTTGGGGGGAGTCCTCTCTCCCCGCCATAGCCCCAGGGCAGCCTGCACCCCAAACCCCTCATCCCTGGCCCCACTCTAGAGCCAGAGCTCCCACCCCCTGCACCCTAACCCTCTGCCCCAGCCCTGAGCCCACTGCCACACTCCGAACCGCTCAGCCCCACCCCCGTCACATGAATTTTGTTCTGTGCACGAATATGGAGGTGAGGTGTCACCCAGGGTTGTGTCACCTCCATGGTGCTGCACATAACAAAATTCATTCCACACGTGGGTGGGAAAAATTAGAGGGACCCTGGTCCTGGGTTCTTTGTGCACTTCGCACTGACGGCTGCTCACCCCTTAGCTCGCTGGTGTTCTGAGCACACACCGCTGCCACCAACAGGCGGGGATAGATGAATATCCAGCCTACAGCCTCGCTCGCATTAACATTACATTTAAAAGGAATCAAGGAATCAAAACAGTCATGAGAAGAAACAAACCCTTTATAAGGGACCAGGATAGGGTTAAACTGATGGAAGGGGCATGGGGCGGAGCCAGTGCTCAAAGGACCAGGCCTGGGAATCCATTCACAAACTAACCCCAGCAATGCCCAGCCCCTGCCTCCTGCAAAGAATCACACACCCACTAAGAATGGGCAGCAGGGCTGGTGGCTGCGCTCTGGCCTAGGAGACCCAGGAAATGTGAGGTCAGTTCTCTGCCACTGACTCCCCGCGCAATGGCATGTGACGAACTGGGACTGTTCTTAACTGTGGTCTTTGAATGCTGAGTGGGGAGTGTTGGCTGGGAAGGCAGGGGAGTGTGGCTAGGATGGTCTGCATGGTGAGATGGGAGTCTGGCTGTGAGGGAAGATACCTGAGCATGTAACGTGAGACCCCAGGAAGGGGTTAGAGGCCAGGTGACACCTTTGCCCGGGAAACTGGACAAAGGCTGTGGGAGAGGGTTGCAGGAGCTGGCTGGTGGACTGGCTGGGAGGCAGACGGGGCTCTGACCTCCCAAGGGGGCTGTGGTGCCCTGGGACCCCAAGATGCACCTAATTGGGGGGGATCCTGTTGTCTGTGCCTGCAAGACCTGTCTTGGACTGTGTTCCTGTCCTCTAAATAAACCTTCTGCTTTACTGGCTGGCTGAGAGTCCTGGTGAATCGCAGAAAGCCGGGGGTGCAGGGCCTTGTGTCCCCCCACACTCCGTGACAAGGCACCAGCTCAGACTTTGGTTGAGGGGGGCAACTTCACCCATGATTCCCGGGGCTACTTTCTACTGCATCAATAGTCCCCAGTCACTTAAAAACTAGCCCCAAAGAGCCCAATCTCTGTATTTAAACAATCTTTTTATTAACACTACGGTCTATACCCTTAAAAAGAATCGCTATCTAGAATGCATGCGTCTGACGCAGTGGGGATTCACCCACGAAAGCTCATGCTCCAATATATGTTAGTCTATAAGGTGCCACAGGACTCTTTGTCGCTTTTTACTATCTAGAGTGTAATTCAATGATGGATGTTCGCAGCGTAGCTCTATAACAAACACATATTGCCAGCCAAATCTTACCAATTGCCTTGGGCTTCTGCGCACTGAAGCGGTTATTCAAATCGTTCTGATAAATACAAAGGATTCAGTTGGAAGCAGGTTTGTAGCGTGTTGCTGGAAGGATTTGGGAGAGTAAACGTCACCTCCGGGACATTCCTGGATGGTCCCCATGTCTGTGAGACTCTGCCACGCTCAGAACTGTTACAGAGAACGTACAACAGGAGATTGTTTAGATACAGAGAGGGGGCTCCACTCCGGATTGGGGCCTCTGGGTGCTAACAGAACAGAACTAAACGGGAACCAGAATCCCAGACGCGGTCGGAGTAAAGTGGGGGCCCCCGTGCCTGAGCCTGGGAGCTGCAGGGGTCACACTGAGCTGGGCACAGCTCATTAACATTCATGGAGCAATAGAACTTTGCAATTAGTAACCGCAGGGGCTCTGCCTGTTGGGGGGGTGACCGGCCGGGGGGGGCCGTGCCAGGCCGGGCACCAGGGCCCCGGGGTGCGGGGCTCTGCCACCTGCTGCCCCCAGCCCCGGGCCGCCTGGCCGCGCCCTGCCCGGCGTGTCCGTCCCCGCGGGGCTGTCCCGGCCCGGCGTGTCCGGCCCACCGAGGGGCGGGCGCTGTCCCCGGCACGGGCTCTCCGCCGGACTCCGCCCGCAGCACCCATGGCCGCCGCCTGCGCCCCCAAGCTCGGCCGGAGCCTGGCGAGCCCGGACCCGCCCCACGGCCCCGGGTAAGGGGGGAGGATCTGCCCCGCCCGCGCTGCGCCCGGGGGGGGGGGTCAGTGCATGGGGGGCGGGACTCGGGGGGGG
>NC_048303.1:312140-330012 GCF_013100865.1 Trachemys scripta elegans
GGGGGGGGGCTGTCACGGGGGGGCTGCAGGGGGCGGGACCCGGCGCGGCCTGCGATTGGTGCCGGCCCGGCCCAGCCCCCCGGCGCTGTGTGCGGGGGTTGCCATAGCAACAGGACGCGGAGCCCAGCTGGCCGGAGAGGAAGCGAGAAGCCCGGGAGCAGCAGGAGGGGGAGGGGCAGAAGGAGGGCAGGGGGAGCAGAGTGGGGGGAGGGGGGAGCAGAGGAGGGGGAGCAGAGTGGGGGGAGGGCAGGGGGCAGGAGGGGGAGGGGAAGAAGGGGTAGCAGAGTGGGGGTGTGGGGAGGAGGCAGAAGGGGGAGCAGAGCAGAGGGAGGGGAGCAGAGTGGGAGGGAAGGGGGCAGGAGGGGGAGGGGCAGGGGGAACAGAGAGCGGGGCGTGGGGAGGGGCGGGAGGAGGAGCAGAGCAGAGTGGGGGGAGGGCAGGGGGAGCAGAGTGGGGGAGGGGAGGGGAGGCGGAGGGAAGGGGGAGCAGAGTGGGGGAGGGGAGGCGGAGGGAAGGGGGAGCAGAGTGGGGGAGGGGAGGGGGAGGGCAGAGGGAGCAGAGTGGGTGGGAAGGGAGCAGGAGGGGGAGCCCAGCCCCATGGGGGAGGCAGGGGAGAACTCCCCTTGCCACCTGTGCCCAGCACCTAGGTCCAGCTCCCCTTTGCTCTGTCTCACGGGGGTCCCACCCGTGGGCGCTCGGCCCTGACCTGTCATGACTGCCTCCTGCACAGCTGTAGGTGCCCCCTCGCCCACTGTGGGGTGACGGGAGCCATCTGAGGGAGGGGGGTGCTTGGCACTGCTCCCCGGGCTCCCCCTAGTGCCAGGACAGCAGCCCCAGGGCGAGGCGCTCGCTGCAGCGGGACGCTGGGCTCGGCTGCCCTGGGGATTTGTTCAGCGGCTCTGGGATGTTGGGGTCGGAGGTTCGCTCTGGGCCTGGCCCTGCCTGAGCCCTGCTGCCCCTGCCCTGTTTGCAGCTACGCCGGTTACTGCCCTCGGCACAAGTTCAGCCTGGGGACACCCTACGGACAGCTCCTGAGCGGCCCTGAGGTCACTGGCTCCAGCCAGCTGGTGCTGCAGCCCGCCCGTTGGCCCTGCGCCGGTGCCCCGCCCGTGGGGCAGGGAGAGGCGCTGCTGGGGACGAGGCCGGCCTGCTGGGGGGCAGGAGCCCACCCACTGGGATGCTGCGTGATCCCGGGCTACACAGGTGGGAGACGTGGCAGCCGGTCCCCACACTCGCTGGGCTCCAAGGCCATCTGTACAGGGGGGTGGGGGCAGGGAGCTCTGCTGGCCAATCCTCCCGCCACGCCCTGCCACACCCAGCCCCCCAGGAGACCATGCTGGGCACCAGGGATCCCCCCTCAATTGCAACCAGGCCTCCTCTTGGGGAGCAAATGTGGCGCATGACCCAGCGGGCTCTGTCCAAGAGCCACTGCTCACACCTGGCGCCGCTGCACCCTGCCCAGCCAGGGCCACGGGAGGGATCGTGCAGGATCAGCCCAGCCTGAGTGGGTCTGAGCGCCCTTGGCCAGGGGCACGCCGTTGGCATGGGGGAGTTGCACGCAGCCCCCTCTGGTGCATCTCTCCCTGTGCCCCGGGCTGGGCTCTGCCAGCAGGAGGCGCCGTTCAGCAAAGAGGGGCCAGTCCACTGCAGGACACTCCCACATGCAACGCTGCCATGGTGGTGCCACTAATGGGGCAAAGAAAATGCCCTGTGCCAGACCGATGCCACCACTTCAGAGCCACCCCCTGGCAGTGCCCCACGGGCAGCGTTAGCCAGGCACCCCGGGTCTTTTCCCCGGTTATTGTGAAAAGAAAGGGGGGACCTGCCATTTCCCCGCCTAAGGCCTGGATTGCATTAAGAGAATTGCTTTGTAGCCACCGACACCCTGAAAATCTCTGGTACCCCGGGGATCCCCCCTCCGGAGCGCCCGCTTGGTAAATTCCAGCTCTGTCTTTGTGCCTTTCCCTCGGGTTGTCTCAGTGCCCAGCATGACACACCTGGGTTCTGCGAGGCTGGGCCTGGGGAACACCCCTCCAGTGGGCATCACCCCCTTGGCCCCTGCCTCAGCCCTCAGGCCTCCCCCATATTCCCCCTCCCCCAGCCCTGCCCTCCCCACGCAGCAGGCTCTGGGGGCTACTAACCCACCTCTCATCTCGCTTACTCCTCTGGGCACTGGGGCCGCCCCTCTCCCAGGATTCATTCCCAGGGCCCAGAACCTCTTCGCCAAGACCTACTCCGAGATCTGCAAGGAGGCCAGGAGTGACTTCGTCAGGCAGCAGCTGAGAGCCGCAGGCAAGGAGCAGGAGCTGCAGAATGCGGGGCGGCTGCCCGAGGGCACCAAGGGCAAAGTAAGTGTCACCAGAGCGACCTGGCATCTCTCTGCTGCCCCCCCAGAGCCTGCCCCTGCCCCTGCCGCCTGCCCCCGGGGGCCACAGCACGTCAGCGGCCAGGCGGGAACTGCCGCCCGCCCCAGGGCACACACAGCACGTCAGCGGCCAGGCCAGCAGCATGCTAAGGGGTGTGTGTGCCCACCCTGCCTGCTCCAGTGTCCCCAGAGTCTGCGAATGCAGGTGTGTGGGGCACTGAGCTGGGAGCAGCCTGGCCGCTGGAGAGTGGGACTGCGCGGGGAGCTTGGCTGGCATCAGTCCTGCAGCCCCAGCCGGGTGCCTGGAGAGGCCACAGGGGCTCGTGGAGCTCAGCGCTCTGGGGGGCGAGTCCCTCTAGCTCACCTTACTGATTGGCTCGGCCCCGTTCCCCCCAGCATGGGAGACTCCCCTTTCCCACCAACAGCCACGCTGGGCTGCTCTGCTGGGAGCAAGTGTCTGCACCTATAACCCCACCCCACAGCGCCACACACCCCTCTGCATGGACCCCCTGCACCAACCCCATGCACAGCCCTGGACAGGCCCACCCCACAGCGCCACACACCCCTCTGCATGGACCCCACGGACCCCCTGGACCAACCCCACACACAGCCCCACCCCACAGCGCCACGCACCCCTCTGCATGGACCCCACAGACCCCCTGCACCAACCCCTCACACCCCCTGCACCTACCCCATGCACAGCCCCACCCCCTGCACAGACCCCATAGACCCTCCTGCACCTACCCCATGCACAGCCTCGGACAGGGCAATAGGACCAGGGGAGAGCGCCCCCTACTGAGCTCCCCACACTGCTCCTTGCAGCACCTGGGGTTTCCTTGGAAGTCTGGGCGGCCCTGCTTAGCTTGTGGGCTCTGCCCCGATGGGTTTGGCTTATGGAGCTGCTCCTGGTCTTACACCAATGTCTGCTCCAGCCTGGGGTGACTGGTTCCTCTAACAGCATTGCCATGTGGCCTGTGCCCGGCCCACTCAGCTTGGGCAGCGCTTCCTGACCCGTCCCCCCTGGGGAGCCCCTGTCTGATCACCCCCATCCTGCACCCCCAGCTCCTCACCGCCAAGTACAGGACTCCGGTCCCGGCAGCAGCTGCCCCGTACGTATCTCCCTTCGCCTTCCAGCCACAGGGCTCCCCCTACTCCATGGAGGACAACAACCCCCACAAGTGCTTCATCTCAGGTGAGCTGGCAGGGCTGGGGCAGGGCGTGCGGGCTGGGATTCGGGGCAGGGCGTGCGGGCTGGGAGTTGGGGCTGGGCGTGCGGGCTGGGATTCAGGGATGGGCGTGCGGGCTGGGCTGGGATTCAGGGCTGGGCGTGCGGGCTGGGCTGGGATTCGAGGCTGGGCTGGGATTCGGGGCTGGGTGTGTGGGCTGGGATTCGGGGCTGGGCGTGCGGGCTGGGCTGGGATTCAGGGCTGGGCGTGCGGGCTGGGATTCGGGGAGCAGAAGGGAGAGGGTGCGGGGGTCCTTGAGCCCTGAGGAGCCCCACTCTTCATCCTTTAATCCAGAGCCCTGCAAGGACCAACCACCCTCCGCCCCCAAGGACCTGCCTCTGCAGCGCCTGCCACACGCAGCGTCTGAGCAGAGCGCTCTGGGGGGCGGTGACATGGTGCCCCGAGTTGGGATGCTGATTTGGTGGGAACGTGCTGGAGGGGCCCTGGGTCTGTCCCCAGCTGCTTTGATGGCTGCGGGGGCTGGAAGAGCCAGTCTGCTGTGAGGAGGCTGTGGTGGGGCTGGGTTTGTTTCCAGTTTCTCCTCCTGTGACCTGGGCAGGCTTCACCGGCTTTGTGCCCCGCGCCCGGTTCCTGATTGGGGCAGGCTACCCGCTGACCACCCACCGCGCCCTGGTGGAGTTTGGCCAGACCAGAGGGAGCAGGCCTGAGGCCGGGAAAGGCAGCCCGGTCCTTCCTCCACTGCTGAAGTCGTACCCCACGGACATGGGGCTGCTGCCCCACTACGCAGGCTACGTCCCAGGTGAGCGGCGCGGCCCCAGGGGAGGACAGGGGCGGCCGGCTGGGAAGGGACTGAGCAGGCAGCACCGTGCGCATTCCCTGCAGAAACATGGGCACTCGCCTCCAGCTGGCTCCTGCCAGTCTCCTGGAAGGAAAGACCAGGAAGGACTCACAGATCCCATAAATCCCCTTCATTTGGACCCCCCCCAAACCCTCCACGGCTCCAGCCTGGCCCCCAGCCCCTCCCCATCTCCCTGTACTGCCAGACAAGCCCAGCCTCGGGGGTGCCCGCGGGCTGGCACGTGCAGCACAGTGTGTGGGAAATACCACCGCTGGTGGAGGGGAGGGTCGCCTCAGATCAACCCCCCGCTCCGCTGACACTCACAACAGCAGCCGCACCCCACTCAGCACCGGCTCACAGCCACCAGCGACGCCTCCCCCCGGTTAATACAGCCCTTGGTCATAGCCTTCAGCTAGGATGCAGCAACCCCTAGCCCCCACCAGGTGGGGACAGAGAGCCGGGATACTGGTCAGAGTTAAGGGGCTTTGGGGACCTGATTGAATGGCCAGATGTTGACATTTGCTGGTTAACGCTGCCCGCAGCTCTGCAGGGCTGACTTTGCCTTGCCAGAGCCACGGTGGGCTCCTAACACAGCATCCCGGGCACTCCCTGACATGGAGCTTTGCCTGGAACGAGCGAGCAGTTAAACGAAGGGGGCAGGCTCCCAGCCGGCTGTCCCTGCACCCCTCCCCCAGGGCTTCTCCGGCGCTGCTGAGGCCAAGAGAGCGGCTCTTGCAGGCAGTGGCTCGTACAGCCCATTGGGGGTGGGGGGGCAGTGCCAGGCTGGGGCTGGGGCTTTATGCAGACTAGAGGTAAAGGCCCCAAGTGAGGGGTGCCCAGCCCTGCCCATGGGCAGTGGCTCCCCTGCCAGGTAGGTGTTTCATGCTGTCCGTCCCACGTTGGTGTTTCCATGGCTGCAGCCCCTGGACAGGGCAGCATCTGCCCCAGGTGGGCTCCCCAGTGCCATGTCCTCTCACTGGCGCCTTCTCATTGCCCGCAGGCTACAAGTTCCAGTTTGGCCACACCTACGGCCAGCTTACCCACAACGCCCTGGGGCTGAGCACCCTGGAGAAGCAGATGGGCGACTAGTGCCCGGGGCTGGACCGCTTCCTTCCCGGCGCTGTTTGGAGCCCGCCCCGCCGTGTGCACGAGCAATAAAGAGAAGGAGCCACAAACGCTGTTGCCCTCCCATGTGAACGAGGGGAGCGTCGCCCGGCCGTGCTGCAAACCGTCGGCGGGCGGTGGGGCCGTACCGGGGGGGGGGGGTTAAATCAGTGCAGGCCCCCCATGGCGTGTGCTAACGCGCCTGCCCCGCAGCCCTGGCCCAGAGCCTCAGGAGCCGCCCTCACGCCCTGGCTGAATCTGCCCCACCCAACGCGGGCAGCCTGCCCCCCAGGGAGCGCCACCAGCCCTGGGGTGTGATGCTGCACTGCCCATGGGCTGGTGCCAAGGCAGGGGCACTGCCAGCGCTGCGTGAGGGCTGGCCTGGCCCCGGAGCCGCCCCGCCGTGCTGCAGGGCTGAGCACACAAAGGCTAGGAAACCCCGCTGGGGCCTAGTGCCCAACCCCCTCGCTGGCTCTACGGCCCCCCAGCGTGTTACCGCTGCCCCCTCCCGCCCCGGCCCAGCAGAGGCAGGGCTGGGCTCTCCTGTCACGCGCGGCAGGGCCCGTGGTAGCAGGGGGCTGGCATCAGGGCGTGCACCGGCTTGTGCCATTTGGCTGCCGCGGGGGCTCGGACCTGGGAAGCAGCCTATGCCGGAGCCTGCACAAACCAGCCAGCCCAACGCTGCCTGTCGCCCCAGAGCACGAGGCCAAGGGTGGTGGGGGGCGCACACCGCCGGGCTGGTGCCTGCAGCAGGGGGGGCACGGCTGGGCCACGCTCCCCTGGGGGAGAGACGGGCTGGGTCAGTTCCCTGGCACTAGCCCTGTCGCAGTTACACGGGGGGGGGGGCTGGTCTCTGGAGCTGCTGCTTCCGGGCTGCAGGGGCCAGGAAGGGTCGTTTCTGCCCCCGCCCACACCCCCGGGCTGGGCCGAGCAGTGCTCTGGGGCAGGGGGCGACGTCAGGAGACGGGCGCTGCGGGGAGCTGGGTCAGCACCTTTTTTATTAATATGCCTCATAAATAAAGAAATAAATAAAGGCGGCCCCGCCCGTCACAGGGGCCAGCGCAGCGAGCGATGTACAAGCAGGCGGGAGCCTGGCCCTGGGGCAGCCAGCCCGGGCACCACGCCGCGCAGACACCGGCGCCGTCCTGGCAACAAATACTGGCACAGCCTGGCACTAATACTGCCCGGCAAGACAAGGGTTAACTGACAGCGGTGCCTCCTGCTGGGGGCCCAGGCCCTGCCCCCAGGCACGGCTGCAGGGCCCTGCCTGAACCATCCAGCCTGCCCCTTCCCGGCCCCTCCTGGCACCCTTAACCAGGCCCTGGCCATGCTGGGAGTGCCCCCCACTACCCCTGCTGGGGGCACTGCCCCTCCCCCCCTGCTGGGAATGTCCCCACTCCCCCCCCCCCTGCTGGGGGCACCCCCCCCCCCCCCCCCCCTGCTGGGCATGTCCCCACTCCCCCGCCTCCCTGCTGGGCACGCTGTTCCCCCTCCCCACACTGCTGGGCACACAGTCTGTCCCTCCCCCCACTTCCTGCTGGGCATGTCCCCACTCCCCCACTGCTGGGTACATTTCCCCCTCCCCGACCTCCCTGCTGGGAATGTCCCCCTCCCCCCCACTCCCTGCTGGGAATGTCACCCCTCCCCCACTGGCGGGCGCACTTCTCCCTCCCCCTCACCTCCCTGCTGGGAATGGCCTTGTGCCCCTCCCCAGGCAGTGCCTCCATGGCTGGAGCAGCGGATTTGGAGGGGGGTGGGGGGGACGCATGCACCCCACAGCACTGCGTCTGCACAGGGCTCATCCCCTCTAACACTGAACGGTTGTTGGCCTAGACGCACTCATCCCGTGCCCGGCCAGCAGGAAGCCCGTGGTGTGGCCGTGCCAGGCTGCTGGCCGGGTTCCTGGGCTTGGTACAATACATGCGGCATTCACACAGCGTGCGCCCGGGGCTGCACGCACGCCAGGCTTCGCAGCCGAGCAACCATGGTGGGCAGCTCCTGTGTGTCCTGTGGGCGCCGCCACACAATACAGCCCCCCTGTATGGCCCTGAGCCTGTCACATGGGCCGCAGCCGTGTGCTGATTGGGCCACAAGCAGCCCTGGCCGAGCACGGCAATGCAGCCTGACGCCACAAGGGGGCAGCCTGCAGCAGAGGCCCGGTCAGCATGCGGGGGCCAGCTGGCTCTGACGGAGACGGAGCAGTGCATGCTGGGGGCTGTAGTCTCCGGCGGCCAGCCCCTGCTCAGTCCAGGAGCCCCCAGCCCATCAGGGTACTTGGCTGGGCAGCCCCCACTGCAGAGCGAGGCCGCCTGGAGTCCTGCTACGTCCGAGGCCATGGCATCCGGTGCTGGAGATGGAGCGCGGTGACGGGAGGCTGCATGCACGGCGGCGCCTGGCACGAGGTCCCCCGGGGCGCGGCAGCCGTGGCAGGTGCATGGGGCAGGCGAGGCGCCCCCAGGGTTACGGGCTGTCGGGCAGGGCGAGCACGGTACGGACTAGCGAGAAGCTGCGTCTGTCCCCCCTGCCGGGCGGCCCCACAGAGCAGCCTGTGGTCCTGTCCGCGGCGTCCCGGCCGCGTCAATAGTCCTCGTCCGCCGGGTGGGTGACGTACATGATGGGCACCAGCCCGCTCTGCGAGCCCAGGCCGCACCGCAGCCAGTCGCCGTCCACCTTGGCCAGCACGCGCAGGACGGCCCCTTTGGGGAAGCTGAGCTGCCCCGCCTCGGTGGCGATGTGATGGCAAAGCGCTTTCACCTCGCTGCGGGGAGAGCGGGGGGAGGCGTGTCACAGCACAGGCGCCCGCTGCACCCAGAACCCCCCTCCCCTGCCAGCCCCCCCCCCACCCCCACTGCAATGATTCCCAGCCCGGCAGCCCCGGAGCAGTGCTGGGACGGGGTTTGGGGCCGGGTGTGTGTCTCAGCCGTGGGGCAGGGGCTGCCGTGGTGGGGTTCGGGGGGTGGGATGGGGTTCAGGGACAGGGTGTATCTCTCGGCCGCGGGGCAGGGCACTGGGGCGGGGTTTGGGGGAGTGGGGCAGGGTGTGTCTCTCGGCCGTGGGGCAGGGCGCTAGGGCAGGGTTCGGGGTGTGTGTCTCTGCCATGGGGCAGGGCGCTGGGGCAGGGTTCGGAGGGGTGGGGGTGGGGCTGGGGCTGAGGCTGGGTGTATCTCTCGGCTGTGGGGCAGGGGCTGCCATGGCGGGGTTCGGGGGTGCCTCTCACCGAGTGCAGCCCAGCCCCCCGGGTGAGTTTGGGGGGCAGCGAGGCCTGCGGCTCACCTTGCAGGGTGTGGGCAGCTGCCAGCTCCATGCTCGCGCAGCGGGCGGGACGTCTCAACCGGGGGCGGGCCTGGCTCTCCGGATAGGGCCTGGCGCTGGCCGGGCTCGGAGCGGCCAGGAAGGGAGCGCAGAGCAGTGCACGGGGGATCCCAGCCAGCGGGGCTGTCCCGGCTCTGCCCAGAGGAGCCACTCGCCCCGTCAGCATCAGGCAGTGCCGCGCTGAGCCCGCTGGCGCCAGCGGGGAGAGGGTCCTGCCCAGTGGGCGCTGGACTGAGCTGGGGGAGGGAGGGGCACCCACCCGAGGAAGGTGCAGCTTGGTCCCGTTGCACGGAAGGGGCCCAACCAAACCCTTGTCAGCCTGAGCTCCGCACCCGCCCCAGGCTCCAGGCCAGCACCGCTCACCAGGGGATTTGGGGGGGCAGCCCCCCAGGCAGCTGCTGTTCAGGGGGCTCGCTGGGCCGCTCGGGCTCTGGGGCCGCCTCTCTCCACATTCCTGCCCCCACCGTCTGGGCCATGAGCTGGAACACGGACCTGTCCAGGGTCAGCCAGCCGGAGGGTAACCTGAAAGGAAGGGAGCAGAGTCAGATGGGGACACGTCCCGGGGCCAGGAGAAGCTGTGACCGCCAGGCAGCTCGGGCCCTGCCGGGGAGGGGACAGGTTCTCTTCTTAGCCTGAAAGACCCCAGCGGGCCCTGCTCCCACAGGGGGATCGCGTCTCCCCCAAAATGCAGCCACCTCTGGGGAAGGCAGATGCCTGGGGCACGTCCCAGCTCAGCCAGCCCCCTCGCCTGAGCCATTCTGCCCCAGACCACGCTGGCTCAGCTCCTCCTGCTCCCTCGGGGGGTGAAGGGCTCAGGTGAACCGTGATCTGCGGGGCGGCCCCGGCCTGTGCCCGAGGCTCGGGGAGGTGAGTGGGCCCAGCACTACCCCGTCTGTTTGCTGCACCCCAGGGCTCACGTCCCTACCTGTTGGGCTGCCTGGCCTCCTTCTGCACTTTCCTAGCCCCGAACAGGTGTCCCCACTTGATGGGCTGGCTGCTGTCGGGGGCCCCAGGGCTGCTCTCCTCCGCGGGGGGCGCGGCCACCCCCTGTCTCTGGGGAGCCCCGTTTTCCTTGTCCTTGCTGCGCTTCAGCTCTGTCAGCACCGAGTCCGGGGGGCTCCCCATCCAGGAGGGCCAGCTCCGCTCGTTGGCCTCGCCCGGCTTCTCTCCAGGCTCTGCCGCAGCTTTGGGCTTCTCCTCGGCGACGGGGCAGGCCTCCGCCCCCTCCACCACGCCCTCGCGGGGAGGGGGGGCCTTCCCGCCCTCGGCCGGCCGGGGCGCAGCTCCTGGCGCCTTCGGCTTCTTCTTCTCGGGGCGGATGAACTTGGAGCCCTCGGCCGAGCCCTCGATGTAAACCTGAGAGCTCTGCATGAGCTGGTACCACCAGCCGGCCTGCTTGTCCTTCTTCCCCTCCCAGGCGCTGTCCTTCGCCTTCCTCTGCTCCTCCTCCCTGGCGCCCACCCCCTTGACCCGTTCCCACGCCGCTCCCTCCTGGCCCCGGCCTGCAGACAGCCCCTCTTCCCCGGCGCGCTCCGGGGCCGCGCTCCAGCCGTCCGGCTCCTCGGGGCTGCCCCGGGTGCGCATCAGCTGCAGGGTGGAGTGAACGGAGAGCAGCAGGTCCTGCTTGACCCGCAGCAGCTGCTTCTGCTGCTGCTGCTCCTTGCCCATCTGCAGCAGGTGGTGCTCGAAGAGCAGGTCCAGGCTGAAGGGCAGCAGGGACAGGGGCTGGAGCAGGAGCAGCAGCTCCTCGAACAGGGGCTGGCACACGCCGTGGGACAGGCACAGGAAGCCCACCGGCTGGTAGTGCACCAGGACGATGTCTGCAGGGCAGAGGGAAAGCGATCAGAGCCCAGGGCGCCCGCCACGACGCCCAGTTACCCCTCCTCCCCAGGGGCAGGGCCAGGAGGTGCCACCCAGGGGCAGGGCCAGGCGCAGGGAGCGGGGTGCAGCCCAGCAGCGCTGGGCAAACCTCCTGTGGCTCTGGGACCCCCGACAGGCTCCCACGTCTCACTCGGACGGTCCCAACCCAGCAGCCAAGTACCATTGTACCGACCGCGCTGTCTCCAGCTCTGCCCCATGGAGAGCACAGATCAGCCCCCCCAGGACGTCCCACGCCAGCCCCCGGGAGCCAGGACGCAGCCAGCGAGCGCCAGCACCGAGAGGGCCCATCACACTGGGACCAGGCCCATCTCCGGCGCAGCCACGAGTCTGGCATGAAAATCGCCCGCTGGAAAGAGGCACCGCCATGACCCGTTAGCTGGGGGCTGGAGGGGCCAGAGGGGGGCTCCTGATGGAAGGCGAGAGCCCTCCTCACTCAGTGCACACATGTGCCCCTCCCTGCCACGCCAGGCCCCTCCCAGCCAGGGGCTCAGTGCTCTGTGAACACGAATGAATCCAGCCCTGCCCCACTGCCAGGCCGTCTCCCTCCCAGCTCACGAGGGGCACAGAAGCTCGGCACTTGGCCACGGGGACGTAGCCCCCTCGCTCTGTCCCTGCGCTCTGCCCGGCCCCCTCACTCTGTCCCTGCGCTCTGCCCGGCCCCCTCGCTCTGTCCCTGTGCTCTGCCCGGCCCCCTCGCTCTGCCCGGCCTCCCCAGGCACTTACCTTCGTGGTTATAGAGGTGATTGAACCAGAACTCCAGAGCCCGGACACTGCAGGAAAGGAAACACAAGCAGTGAAGGTGAGAACCCGTGACGCCCCTTTGGCCCAGTTCCTTCCAGATGTTCTGGAGGAAGCAGCACAGCTGGAGGGGGGCAGCTGAGCCTGGTGGGGGCTGTACGGGGGTGCAGAACACAATGCAGGGCCAGGGGCTAATGCCCCAGCAGCAAGCTCTGCCTGCAGACACGTGTCTGGGGGGGCCCCAGCATTACCGAGGCCGCTTTGGTCTAGGGCAGTGTGACGTTATTGATATAATCTGGGACCATATAGATCATTGTTGCAACCAAGGTCTGGTAGTGGCACCAAATCTTGTATAAAGGGGGTCAAATGGGGTGTCTAGGACAAGGTTATGGTTTACTGGTTATGATTATGCTGTCTATATGTGTAGTTGAAGTTATGAATATTGGCTCTATACTGTCTGTGTTTCAAACTTATGCTATGCTTCTGGGAGACATCCCAGACAAGCTGAGATTAGCTCTGCCTAGCCTGCTTGATGGCCCATTAAGGACCATCAGCTATACAATGGACCCATTGAGAGAAGGCAGATATGCCTTCAGACTCAGCAAAGTATGCAGGGACTGGCCCATGTGACTCCAGACTCCATTTTGCTGTAATTTTCCACAGTAAGAACAAAGAGGTGTTCTTACACCTTGTGACAAATGCGGTTCTGGCGGAACCCAACTGAGAGTGCCAACTCAGGACAAATTGCTCAAATAGGGCAGTTACAGCCCAAGGCTGGGGTTTTTCCACCTCTAAGGCAAACCAAACCAGCCAGACTAAGACTTCGGTCTCACCCCACTGGCTAACCGCAAGTCTCACAAGCAATCTCCTTAGACACTCCAGTTTCCCAGTATTACCACCAGTGCCACACGTTATGGGGACAAATGGTTATAAAAACCAATACCCCAGTAAAAGAAAAAGGTTCTCCTGATCCCAAAGGACCAAGCCCCAGACCCAGGTCAATGTACAAGTCAGACCTTACCCACAAATCACGCTACTGCCAATCCTTTAGAATCTAAAATCTAAAGGTTTATTCATAAAAGGAAAAAGATAGAGATGAGAGTTAGAATTGGTTAAATGGAATCAATTACATACAGTAATGGCAAAGTTCTTGGTTCAGGCTTGCAGCAGCGATGGAATAAACTGCAGGTTCAAATCAAGTCTCTGGAATACATCCCCAGCTGGGATGGGTCATTCAGTCCTTTGTTCAGAGCTTCAGTTTGTAGCAAAGTCCCT
Organism: Trachemys scripta elegans; assembly: GCF_013100865.1. Lineage (NCBI taxonomy): Eukaryota > Metazoa > Chordata > Testudines > Emydidae > Trachemys > Trachemys scripta. The sequence goes on from NC_048303.1 coordinate 324,841, forward strand.
CCAGAGGTAAGAAGCAGGATTGAAGACAAGATGGAGATCAGGCATCAGCCTTATATAGTCTTTTCCAGGTGTAAGAACACCTCTTTGTTCTTACTGTGGAAAATTACCGCAAAATGGAGTCTGGAGTCACATGGGCCAGTCCCTGCATACTTTGCTGAGGTACAAGGCGTATCTGCCTTCTCTCAATGGGTCCATTGTATAGCTGATGGTCCTTAATGGGCCATCAAGCAGGCTAGGCAGAGCTAATCTCAGCTTGTCTGGGATGTCACCCAGAAGCATAGCATAAGTTTGCCATACAGACAGTATAGAGCCAATATTCATAACTTCGACTACAAAACTGATACATACATATAGACAGCGTAATCATAACCAGTAAACCATAACCTTGTCCTAGACACCCCATTTGACCCCCTTTATACAAGATTTGGGTGCCACTACAGGACCTTGGTTGCAACAATGATCTATATGGTCCCAGTTTATGTCAATAACGTCACACCCCCAACGCAAAATTGATGCAGGAAGGGATGACACAAACATCACTGACTGCATCCCAAGAGCTCCCCATCCTGGGTTCTGTCTCACTACAGCTAGTATTGGGTTAGAAGCCGTACCAGTGTATAACCGAAACGGTTTATCAAAATCATGTTCAACCACATGATTGAACCTCTTTACAAACTCAAGGTAACACTTAGTTAGAACACTAGTGGATTGGATCTGCTCTGGCAGCATGGTTCCTGTATGTGCCATGTGATCTTGCCAAGAGCTAAAGAAAACTGCTACTTTATCCATACAAGCTTGGGCAAATGTTTGGAACCCAATTAACATCGAATAAATGCAGATATTAATGTTCTTCATAGTCCAGGAATCTTGGCATTTAGCCATGAAAGCAATATGGTAGTGTGCCTCAGTCTTCCTTTTCATACAGCACATTAGGTCCGGAATGTCTTTTCCCCTGTGAAAAGTTCCCATATTGTTTATAGGCATTGCCTGTGAAACCCCAGTGTAACAAGGCCTTTTAACATAACGTGTGTTCTCATGTATTCCTTTTAACATGTCCAAGGGATTCTCCAAAAGATTAGGCACATTGTTAATTACAAAATTTAGCAATAACAACAAGTTCATTGCAAGTGTCCATCTACAGTCATGTTTGTCATGCCACACCTTTGGCTCAATACCATTGGAGTTTGGGCATTTTAGGGTTAACCTGTGGCTTCCCTTTGCAAAATTCAGTTTTCTCTTTCCTCCTTGTCCTGCAGGATCAAACCCCGATTTCTCTTGCTTAACAGAATTCACTGGCTGATGGGGTGGGCCCTCTGTGCTAACAGCTATTAGCAAGTCCTTCCTTTCCCAGCCAGGCAAGTAATTTGCACTACCCCAGACCAGAGCCAGTCCACCAGTTTTCATATTCGTAACTGCTATCATCTCCAAGGCTGGACTCTGTCTTAAAGAGACACCACACAAATCCAAAGAGTCTGCGGGTGAGAGTTTGCTTGCTCTCCCCCGCATCCTCAAGCATTTAGCCATAAAACTGCTCTGCTCTGACACATCAGTAACCAAATCTGTCCTCAAACCCTGAAGCACAAACTGCCCATTTAAAGAATCAGAAAGGAGACATTCCTGTTCCAACACCATTGTCTCCCCAACAAGTTGGCCCCACACAGCCACTCGGTTATAGGGATGCCTCAATTCCTTAACAACTTTTACTTCCTCTGAGACCTTCTCAAAGCTACCCACACTGGATCTTTTAAAAGGAAAGTCAGAGGATCCATTCACAACAGACAGTTTTTGGCTGCTAGGAACTGAAACTTCCTTGATTAAATCACTCTCACACCCTTCAGTTGCAGGGAACTGCTTGCACCGAGTACCATGAGGATTCCTTTCTCCAGGAGCTTTTCTAAGCAGCAATTCACCCCTCACAGAAATTCTGCCCTTACCCTCTTCACCTAGGGCTTGCTCTAAAGGCACACTTTCCTGAGCAACAACAGACTCTGTCTGGGTCTTACTTACATTCAGGATCACCTCTGGCCCATCAGGCAGATCTCTACACAATCCCCTTTCAGGTGAACCCATAGACTTCCTAGATACAAGGTTAGAAATACTTCCCTTCTCTTTGCCACACATCAGCTTAGGAATTTTTTCCTTTTTGCTACAAGTTGTTAAACTGTCCGTAGGTAACACAACCAAATTACCTTTCTGCTCTCCTTGTGCCCTGGCTAGGGTATCACCCTGATCAGACAGAGTTGTTACACCCTTCTCCAACCACACATGAGCAACAGGCCCAATACAAGCATCAGAATTGTCTGGTCTCTGGGATTTTGCTAAGACACTAACTGGATGCAACCTAGTTACGGTGCCATTCTCCCCAGCAGATGCCAACTTAGGACCATTCCCTTCCTGGGCTTTAGTTGAATCCAGAACCAACTCTGAGACAACTAAATTACTCTCAATCATCACAGGCCGAAAGGCACCTTCTGTCTGCTCCACAGACAAAAAAGAGTTGGAGACGCATTTTTCTTTACTAGACATATAATTTGGGATTTCATTTCCCTTGTCCCAGCACACCGGGCTGTTCACAGACAACTGCTTGGAGACTGGGGTAGCTTCCTCCATAGGCAAGTCAATACCCCTGACAGACACAGGCACATTTCCTTCACTGTCACTATTCTTCGCACAGGAAACAGATAAGGTATAGGGACACTCATCTTCCACTCTCCTTGCCTTCCCAAACTGCTGACTAGATAAAGCCATCAGCTCACAAGACTGCCTAGGCTCATCCAAAATCTCCTTGTTCTCCTCTCCCTTCGCTTGATCTAATTCCAGATTTACTTCTGAGACATTAGATAGATATTCAGAAACTTCATTCACAGCCAAACAGCTACTTTCCAAAGACAAACTTTTGGAGAAACCCTCCATAGGCACAACCTTAGGATCAATCCTCTCTTGTGCCTGGTTTGTATTAACTTGACTGACCATAGCTTTAATATCATTTCCAATCATAATATCCTTAGGGATTATGTCTTTTACTCCCACAACCATGGTGCCCTCCAATCCCTTCCATTTCAGGTGGATTTTAGCCAAAGGCACCCTGACAAAATACTTAGATAAGGCTACAACAGTTACATCTTCACCTGGCAAATAATCTTCCTTCCTGACAAGACTTGCTTTAACCAGAGTAATATCTGCTGCGGTGTCCCTCCATGCCATACACCTCACTCCATTAACTTCTGCACTGCTAATAAACTCTGCATTATTTCCCCCATATTTAGCTCTAATGTGAGCTTTAAGGTCAAATTCTTCCGAGACCACAGAAACAGCATTTGCACACAGGGCACCAATGCTGGGCTCTGTGTGGCTTGCCTGTGAGTTTACAACAACAGGGTTAGCATTGGCCGTGGCATTTGGGGTTGCTGGTTTTGGGCCGCCCTTCAGTGTCGGGCAGTCTGGTCTCATGTGGCCCAGCATACCACAGTGATAGCATGTAACCTGTTCCATCCTGGGATGTGAGTTCCTACCCCCCGGACCCCCTTGAACTCCTTTAGAAGAGTCAGGTTTATTTTTAAATCCTTCCCTCCTCTTGAACTGGGGAGAATGGTGATCAGTTTTCCCCGGGGTTTTACACCCTTCTCGAGCCCTGTTTTGGGTATGGGCATCCGCAATCTCTGCTGCCCGTAGGACTGACCCAGGGTCCCTGTCACACACAGCTGCTCTCACATTGTCCGGCACAATGTCTAAGAACTGTTCCAAAGTTATTAAATCCAGCAGTTTTTCAAAACTCCCATGAACCTTGGCTCCCATAACCCACTTTTTAACAAAACCCATCAGCTTATGAGCACATTCTACAAAAGTACAATCCTTAGACATTTTAAACTCTCTAAACTTAACTCTGTAAGATTCAGGAGTAACCTTGAATCGCCTTAACACAGAATCCTTAAACCGCTCATAATTTAAGGCTTCTTGTTCCCCCAAGTCATTAAACACCTCCCTGGCTTTTCCAGTCAGTCTGGTCAGCAGGACAGGCATTCGCTGACCCTCAGGGATCTGGTACAGATTGCAGAGGCGTTCAAAGGTAGACAAAAACTCCTCTATATCCTCAGTATCATTGTAAATGGGACACATCCTTTCCCAGTTTTTCTCATGGTGGGGGGGGAGTGGAGTACCAGGTGGGGATGACTTTCTCCGCTCTTCCATTACTTGGAGCTGAAGTCTGGCCGTCTCCTGTTCCATCCTGTGAGTCTCCTGCTCCATCCTGTGAGTCTCCTGCTCAGCAGCGAGCAGCTCTAGACGCCCCTTACGAGCTCTCTCTTCTCTCTCCTCAGCCTCTTTCTCTCTCTCTCTTTCTAACTCTGCTATTTTTTGCTTCTCCAGCAATCGAAGATCTGCTAGCTTCTGTTCATGCTCAAATTGCAGTTTACTTGTCACCCTTTGCATCCTAATTTTTTCTGCATCTTCTGCAGCCTCAGGTAAGGGCTGTGCTCTTGCCCCCTGATCACTGGCTATTAACAGATTTCTCAGTTCTTCCTTTGTAGCTTTCTTTCTAAAGCATATCCTCTTTTCTGAACACAAATTTTCCAGGGCTTTTTTGCCAAGTCCCTCATATGCTCTTTGCTCAGCCATTGCAGCAGCTCCTTAACCAACAAAACTCTCAATCCCAAAATTCAGATTTGGACAGCGCGGGGTTCTGACCCAAAGCTTAATTGACCTGGTTCTGTGGATCCAAGCACGACTACGCCACTGTGACAAATGCGGTTCTGGCGGAACCCAACTGAGAGTGCCAACTCAGGACAAATTGCTCAAATAGGGCAGTTACAGCCCAAGGCTGGGGTTTTTCCACCTCTAAGGCAAACCAAACCAGCCAGACTAAGACTTCGGTCTCACCCCACTGGCTAACCGCAAGTCTCACAAGCAATCTCCTTAGACACTCCAGTTTCCCAGTATTACCACCAGTGCCACACGTTATGGGGACAAATGGTTATAAAAACCAATACCCCAGTAAAAGAAAAAGGTTCTCCTGATCCCAAAGGACCAAGCCCCAGACCCAGGTCAATGTACAAGTCAGACCTTACCCACAAATCACGCTACTGCCAATCCTTTAGAATCTAAAATCTAAAGGTTTATTCATAAAAGGAAAAAGATAGAGATGAGAGTTAGAATTGGTTAAATGGAATCAATTAC
>NC_048303.1:334882-353886 GCF_013100865.1 Trachemys scripta elegans
GGGGGGCCGGCCCCGCTCTCCCCACGGCGGCTCTGGGCAGCACAGCGGCCGGGGGGGGGGGGAGGGGGGCCGGCCCCGCTCTGCCCACGGCGGCTCTGGGGCAGCAAAGCGGCCGGGCGGGTGGGGAGTGGGGCCGGCCCCGCTCTCCCCACGGTGGCAATGGGGCAGTGCAGCGGCCGGGCGGGCGGGTGGGGAGGGGGGCCGGCCCCGCTCTCCCCACGGCGGCTCTGGGCAGCGCAGCGGCGCAGAACGCTGGGGCTCACTCACTTGAGAAGGCCGAAGATGAAGGCGTTGAACCTCATGCTGTGGCTGGTCAGCTCGGCGAACTGGCTGATCCTGCTGTGAAGGCCGTGCAGCGCCTTGGTGGAGGGGCCTGGGAGACACAGGGACAGGCTGGGGATTAGCCGCGGAGCAGGGGCAGGGGCAGCCCAGGTCCCCTCACACCCCCGGGGCATGCACAGACCAACAGGCCTCCCTCACTCCCCTTCACACAAGGGCAGGGTGCGCCCCAAAGCGCCCGGGCCCTGTGAAATTCCCCCTCTGACCAGCCCAGCCGCTGCTCCGGGGTGTGGCTGCCATCAGCCCAGGCCCTGCCTGGCGGGGTGCAGTGCTAGGAGGGTTCCTGGCCCGGGGCGAGCGACTGCCGCGTCGGAGCCAACCTCAGCCCGGGGCTGAGCCGAACGGTACCTAGCTGGGTGGACGCCTCCACCACGCTCCAGGGCGTGTTCTTCCGCTGGCCGATGATCACGTCCAGGACGTAGGCCTTGAGCCCGTCACTCAGGATGTCTCGGATGGCCGGGCACAGGTATTTCAGGATGAGGTGCCCCACGTTGGGGCTCACCGAGCTGTTCCCGAGCTTGGCCTGGCAGAAAGCACGTGGGAGGGAGAGGGTTAGTCACTGCACTGCCGGGTGCTCAGCGTCCTGCTGCGGGGAGTTCCAGGGGTGCGGGATGGAGGCTGTACACACAGGCTGGCCTGCCTGGGTCACTGTGTGACGCAAACAGCTCGGAGATGTGCAGCGCTGAGCCCCTGGCAGCTCCCCACAGCGAGTGGGCCATGCCCGGTCAGGCTGTCTCCCACGCAGCCCCTCGGGCCAGGGAAGGGCCGTTCCTCAGGCGAAGGCCAGTGCTGGGTCCGGGTGACCCCTCTCTGGCATCAGGCCTCCAGCTAATCTGTGTAGGCCCCGCAGGTGTATCCCATGGCCCCAAACGCCTCCCCACCTCCTCCTCGGCCTGCTGTTCCTGGGGGACTGGAAAACCAGCCCAGCCTCTGCTCCTGGGAGAAACACCCGCTGCTGATGCTGCACCCAGGGGCCCAACGGCCGGGGTGGTGCCCGCGTCAGCCGGGGTCGGGGTGGAGCCCGCGTCAGCCGGGGTCGGGGTAGTGCCCGGGTCAGCCGGGGTCGGGGTAGTGCCCGGGTCAGCCGGGGTCGGGGTGCGGCCTGTGTCAGCCGGGGCCGGGGTGTTGGTGGAGCCACTTCCCCTTCCTGGAGCGAGGCTGGCGCCCGCTCCTCCCCAGGATTCTAGGGATGGAAGAGGCCTACTTCCGCGGGCGTCTCGAAGGCGGTTCCTGTCGCGTTGCTCTGCCCGTGGTTCCCGGGCAGGCGGCAGGGCGCAGGGCATGGGGGATGAACGGAGGCTGAGCAGCCCGCGTCACCCCACCAAGCCCTGCTGGCAGCCCGGAGTCGCACACTACGGCAGTGCAGGTTGGCGAGGTGGCACAGTGCCCCTGCGGGTGCCGCCCAGCCATGGGGCTGGGCAGACGGGGGCCGAACGGACCTGGCCGCGCGGGAGTTTATTGTTCCTCTGTTGGGAGCAGGAAGCGCCGTGTAAATCGCAAACACCGAAGTGTCAGGTGACCCGGGCGCTCCCAGCGGCTCAGGGAGGCTGAAGTCAGCCCCGCGGTCCGGCTCTCAGTCTGGGGCTGGCTCTAAACAGGAAGGTCAGGCGGGGGCACGGCACAGAGCCCAGCGCTGCAGGGCAGCTCTGTGCGGGGCTCAGTCATGGTGCCAGAGGGGCCGAGCCGGGGTCTCAGTCTCAGGTTCCTGCCATTGGCTAACGAGGCTCCGGAGAGCAGAGGCCGCGGGTTGAGCTGGAAGGGAAGAGATGCTCTGTGCTCTGGCAGCCTGCGCAAGGAGGCCAGTGCCCTGGGCTCGCCAAGAGTGGCCCTGGCACTGAAATCCAGCTTCACGGGCTCTGCCCTTGGACGCTTCCCACACAGGCAGGCCCCAGGAGGCAGCGACACCCTTGCCCGCCATTGGAGCCAACCTGGAGCTTGCCCAGCACAGAGCCCATCGCAGACTCGCCTGGGCTTCCTTGAGCCTGCCGGCTTCTCCGTGACTCGAGCACGGGCCGCCTGGAGACAGCCGGGCAGCCGCCGGGGTGGGCTGAAGGGCGCAGTGCCAAGCAGCCCAGCCCCATCTGCAGGACTAAGGAACGACCCAAAGTGGTTCCCGCCCGGGGCACGCGGAGCCCCGGACCCGCTGGAGGCTGCAGGACTGTGGGATCCCGACTGTCAGAGCGGGGCCGGGGCTGCGTGTTTGCACCTGGGCCCCCATCGCTGCAGACCAACTCACTGGCAGGCAGGGGGCTGCCCGTCTGCCTGGCCTCAGGGGAGAGGAGAGGAACCGGCTTCACTCCTGTCCTAGCGGAGCAGGGGCGTGCGCCTGGAGAGCTGGGGTCAGGAATACTCCTGGGGGGCAGTTTTCCCACTGGCGAATGCTTAGCACCCAGAAATCGAATACAGATCAAGCCCCGAGCCGGCTCAGGCCATCGCCGTGAGTGAGGGCAAACCCACGGCCGGGCGGTGCCATTATCTCCCCAGAGGACACGACAAAGCCAGGACAGCCGCAGCCCAAACAGGGAACGGTCTGGCCATGCAGCTAGGGCCCCAAACAGCCTTAACTCTGCCCCACATTGACGCCTGCACTGCCTGTGATTGATTGCCACCGGTCCCAAGAGCATCTGGGGACCTAGATTAGATTCAAACCATTTCTAAAGCCGCCGGCTTTTTCTCCTCCCGCTGCTGGTGTCACCACAGGGCAGGCAAGGCTGCCGGGGGCGTCGCTCTGCATGTCCAGCCTCAGCGCTGCTTCGGACTGCGGCGCTGCCTCTGACCCCGCTGGGCTTGCAGGGCCTGAGACGGCACCTGGGTTTGCAGGGCCTGGGACGGCACCTTGGCTTGCAGGGCCTGGCTGGAAGGCACCAGGCGTGGGCAGAACAGCACTGTCCCGTCACGGAAGGGACCCCAGGGAGGTGCAGCCTGCAAAGACCGGGTGAGACTCGGGAAGGCCAGTACCAAGGGCAGCCCGCAGGGTCATGGTGGGGACCAGGCGAGCGGCTGTGGCCAGCACAGTCACTCCACTCCCTGCTCCGTCGCCTCCTGCCAGCACACTCGTACCCAGGGCCAGCGGTGGGGAGCGGCTGGGGGGCACCGAGGAAGGTTTAACAAATTGCACATTTTGTACCGTTGTGGAAATATTATGATCCCCAAGGGTGTGAGCTCCACAGCCAACAGCAGCACTGCCCCACCCCCACCTACCGCCCAGCCCTAGGGTCTGGCCCGACTGCCCCGCTGGAAGGAGGGGGGGAGGGCCAGGAAAGGCAGCCCGGCGCAGGTCAGTGGGGCAGGGCGGGCGGGCGCTGCTTTACCTTCACCCCCGGCTCCCGGCTCGTTCCGAAGTGAGCCACGATCAGATCGACGGCCGTGTTGATGGCCTTCACCAGCCCTAGAGGACAGAGACGGCGTCAGAGGGGGGCTGGCGGGGGAGCCCCCTGCACATGCCCAGCCCAAGCGCTGTTTCAGATGAAAGCGCGTCCCCAGGACTCCAGCTGATGCCCCGTGTCTGGCGAGGAGCAGAGTCAGCGCCCCTTACCCCTGGACCCTGCAGCTGCCTGGCGAATGGGCACTGGGTATTACACAGGTGGGGAAGGTTCACCCGGCGCAGTTGTAGGGCACCAGCGCTAGCTGTTGGCTCCTGGCGTGCCGAACTGCTGCTGGAGCCGAGGGCTGTGCCCAGGAAGGGGCACTGCCCCTGGGGGCCATGCTGGGGGCTGGGAGCTGTGCCAGGCTCTGTCCCTGGGGCAGGGCTCGAATTACTGTGATGTCACTACGAGGCATAGGAACTACCCCGCGGTTGTGGATCCGTTAGCGCTGGCGAGCAGGGAACAGGACATGGGCGGCCCCATCGGGGACCTAGCTAGGGTGACCGTGGCGTGGCCAGTGGGGCAGAGGTAGGGCGCGGGGACTCAGGGCCCAGGGGCGGTTTCAAAGCACTGACTCTTTGCTCGGGGTTGGCCATGCCGTGCGGCTGCGCTGCCTCCCCCTGCGCTGTGCTTTCCGACCCCGGCTGAGGCAGGACCCCCCCTACCTTTCTTCTGCAGCAGGTCGATGGAGATGGACTCCGTGTTGCCATCCGGGGAGAGGCAGAACTCGGCCGGCGGCTTCTCCGCCAGCGAGAAGTACTCCGGGAAGAAGTCGGCGTAGCCCAGCTGGAGCTGTTTCACAGGCTGGCCTGCAGGGCCCGGAGACAGGAAGCGCCATCAGACAGACGCCCGCACGCTAAGGCAGCCCCAGGCCCGGCTGGGAATGCACCGACTGGCTCCAAAGGTACCTGCCAGGCAGCCAGGCCTGGCCCGGGGGCAGTGCAGCATGGCTACTGGCTTGGCACTCACCTCATCGGGCCCCCAGTCGGACAGTGACTTGATGGGCCTCCTGTCCCGTGTCCGTCACCCCCTCGGCTCACACAGCACACAAACACCGGCCAGGCCCGGGCTGCAGCAGCCAGACCCGTGGGACGCTGAACCTGGCCCCTCTGCTCACAGGCTGGGGGGTGTCAGGCCCCAGGCCAGACTTCCAGGGCTGCCCTGCATCCTAGCCCCTGGCCTGGAGGACGTGAGCTCGCCACCCGACAGAGCCACGCAGAATAACGCCCCCGCCGGGCCGTGCAGCTGCTCCGGACCGTGGCTAGTGGCACATGCCACTCCCACCCCCTCGCGTCTCCAAGGGGAAAACAATGCCTTGGCTCGTTAGTGCATTTCTCCCCTGCCCTTTCCTGGCCGTGGTGCGGGTATGTTTGTCAAGCAGGCCGGGGGACGGAAGCTCTGCCCCCGGCCCAGACGGTGCCCCTGGGGACGCTGGGCGGGGGAGTCGTTCTGCTTTGGCCAGACACGCCTGGGCACAGGGCAGCCTGCCTCTCCCTTCCCCCTCGCACGGTGTTTGGGGGGCTGGCGGCACGGAGCAGCGGTGACTGATGCACACCCTGCCGCGCGGGGCAGCCCAACACCAGCTGCTCCTTCCCAGCGGTGCCCCGGGAAGCTGGAGCTCCCCACAGACAGTGCCCCGCCGGGAGCTGCGCAGACGGACCATGGGACACAGGGCCCGTCGGCTCCAAGGGCCGTGGGAAAATGGAGGTGGCTGCCACAGGCTCCTTTTTGGCCCAGGGGCTCCTGGCCGGGTCTGATGTGGTACCGAGGCGCCTGCCCTAGGAGCATCTCTGCCTGGCCAGAGCTGGGGACGTGTGCTCAGAGCCACTCCCTGCCTGCTGTGCAGAGTGGGGATAAGCTCACACCTCCCCTTCCCCACACGACCGCAGGTGTATTCCTCACGCCCCCCCAGGACGGGCACCGTGGCCAGGGCCAGCAGGCTCCGCGGAGGCCAGGGCCCATCTAACCTGGCCTGGCCCAGTGGGGCAGAAGCCGGGGGAGCGTCCCCCATGCTGCCCCCCACCAGCGAGGTAGAGGCGCACCATTCAGCCTGCCGTGAACGTGGCCGGTGTTGAGGGAACCAGGGAACTCAAAGATGGGGTTCCTCCGGGCGAGTTGGGGCTCCTGCTGCCTCCTGTCCAGGCTGCCTGCTAACCCAGCCAGCCCCGAGCCGCGGTCCAGGCCCAGCGGGTTCCTCCGCCTGTACTCCCGCCACTTCAGCGCTTGAGGGGAGAGGTGGTTTGCTAGCGGTGGAGGGTGACGGGGACCAGTGTGGGGTGGAGAGGGAGAGAGACAGGGAAAAGGACAGAGACAGACACAGCACATTAGTTACAGTCCAGCAGCACTTCAGAGATGTTAGTGGGTTTGTGTGAGGAGGGAACAGGAGTCAGGGCTGAGCAGTAAGGACAGGACAGGCCGTTGCTGAGAAATCTCCCGGCTGGGGGCAGCGAGTGCACACAGACTGCAGCGCTGCTGGCCCGCCCAGGCGCCGGGGGCTCAGAGCCAGAGGGGGATCTGGGGGGTCGCTCAGGGCCGGGCTGTAGCAATGGGGCGGCTCTGGCAGGGCCTGGGCGCTCAGCACAAGGCACCGAGGGGCGTGCTGGCCGGGGCTGACCCACAGTCAGTGCCCTGAAGCAGGGACGTACCATTGAGGGGCCTCGTGCCCACACTGCTCAGCGACCCCGAACTTCCGGCCTCACTGCTGCCTCTCCACTGGGGCTCCGCAGGGCCCCCCGCTCGGCTGGCACTCGCCCCCTCAGATGCCAGAGGCGGGAGGGAGCCGTCATGGAGTCGGTACTCGGAGATCTGCGCCCTCTGCTCCAACGGCACCTCCTTCCTGGGGACCGGCCGGGGGCTCTCCTGGCGGTGCAGGGCATCAGCCTGGGGGGGCAGCACGGCGCCTGCAGAGGGGGAGGCCCTGGTGGGGAGCAGGTTGGCAGAGAGCGGGCAGGACCTGCTGCGGGGAGGGTGGCTCTCGCCGGCTCTCTCTGGGGTGGGCGAGCAGGACGAGTCCAGGCTCTGGAAGAAAGGGGCAGTGCTGCGCACCGGGGAGTAGCTCCCGAGGGGGGACGGCCGGGTGCTCTCCGGGGCCGGCTTCTTGGCGTAGCCGTCGCCGAGGGAGGCGGCTCCGTCCGCCGAGCGCTGGGCCAGGAGCGCGCCTTGCGCCAGCCCCCCCGCGGCCCCGGGCTGCTCCGCCGAGGTGGCGGAGGCGGAGGACTGGGAGTTGGAGGAGGGCTGCTGGCTGGCGGGCCGGCTGCTGGAGGCGCCGTAGAGCTGCGAGAGGCTGGCAGCGAAGTGGCTGTGCAGGGCCCGGGCCTTGGGCTGCTTGCTGAAGTGGTGCTGGAAGACGAAGGGCTGGATGGGCAGGGTGGTGGGGCGCTGCTCCTTGCTGTACCGCACCACGGCCTTGCTGTCCGCGCCGCCACCTGCGGGAGAGACGGGGAGCGTGAGGGAGAGCCCCGCCCAGCCGGCACCAGAGCGGGGAAGGGCAGGAGCCGCGGGCTGGAGCCACAGGCAGCCTCCTTGCTGACATTCGCTGCTGTGTAGGGCCCCCGGGCTGCGGGGAGACAGTCATCAATGGGGGCCAGGGGACCTACTCCCTCAGCAGTTGCTGCACCATTCCCAGCCCTGCCCTGCGCCCCCATCAGCCCGCGGGGCTCCCACTCGCTCGCCTCCTCCCCTGCAAGCCCCCAACCACCACACTTCCACCCTGCCTGGGGCCCAGAATAGCCTCACCCCAAGCTCCTGCAACTCCCCCAGCGGGACATCACAACCCCCTCCTCCGCTCCACGCAATGCTCAGGATCTAGCAGTCACCCCCCCCCCACCACCACCAACCGGCTCCTGTCCCCTCCGCCACCTTCGGTGCCCTCAGCCTGGGTGCCCTCAGCCCGCTCCCAGCACGCCACTGTTGGGGGAGATGCTGGCGGGGCAGGAGAGCTCCGGGGAGGGAGGGGGAAGCCCCTGGCAGAGACAGAGACAGGTGCAATTGCTAAGACACAACCCAGACTCAGGGAAAACAGGGAAAATACAGGGCAGGAGCCTGACCGTGGAAGGCCAGGACTTTGCCAGTGAAGGGCAGGGAGGCCCCAGAACACGGGCATCTCCCCGCACGGTGCCCGGCCTGCAGCTCCGGGGGGCGGGGGGGAGAAGGAAGGTTGCCTCCTCTTGGGGGCACCTCTAGAGAGCCACCTGAGGGAAGAGCATCTTCGCAGGCAGGCTGGCTAACCTAGTGAGGAGGGCTTTAAACTCGGTTCGCTGAGGGATGGAGACCTAAGCCCAGAAGTAAGTGGGGAAGTGGGATACTGGGAGGAAACACAAGGAGGAGGGTGCAACAGGGGAGGCCTCCTGATTCATACTGAGAAAGTAGGGCAACCGGCTAGTTGTCTTAGGTGCCTGTACACGAACGCAAGAAGCCTGGGAAACAAGCAGGGAGAACTGGAAGTCCTGGCACAGTCAGGGAACTATGATGCGATTGGAATAACAGAGACTTGGTGGGACAACTCACATGACTGGAGCACTGTCATGGATGGGTATAAACTGTTCAGGAAGGACAGGCAGGACAGAAAAGGTGGGGGAGTTGCATTGTATGTAAGGGAGCAGTATGACTGCTCAGAGCTCCAGTATGAAACTGGAGAAAAGATTGTTGAGAGTCTTTGAGTTCAGTTTAGAGGCGAGAGCAACAAGGGTGATGTTGTGATGAGCGTCTGCTATAGACCACCCAACCAGGAGGATGAAGTAGACGAGGCTTTCTTCGGACAAATAACAGAAGTTTCCAGATCACAGGCCCTGGTTCTCATGGGGGACTTCAATCACCCTGACATCTGCTGGGAGAGCAATACAGCAGTGCACAGACAATCCAGGAAGTTTTGGAAAGTGTTGGGGACAACTTCCTGGTACAAGTGCTGGAGGAACCAACTAGGGGCCATGCTCCTCTTGACCTGGTGCTCACAAACAGGGAAGAATTGGTAGGGGAAGTAGAAGTGGGTGACAACCTGGGCAGCAGTGACCATGAGATGGTCGAGTTCAGGATCCTGACACAAGGAAGAAAGGAGAGCAGCAGAATACGGACCCTGGACTTCAGAAAAGCAGACTTTGACTCCCTCAGGGAACAGATGGGCAGGATCCCCTGGGAGGCTAATAGGAGGGGGAAAGGAGTCCAGGAGAGCTGGCTGTATTTTAAAGAAGCCTTATTGAGGGCACAGGAACAAACCATCCCGATGTGCAGAAAGAATAGCAAATATGGCAGGTGACCAGCTTGGCTAAACAGTGAAATCTTCGGTGAGCTTAAACTCAAAAAGGAAGCTTACAAGAAGTGGAACCTTGGACAGATGACTAGGGAGGAGTATAAAAATATTGCTAGAGCATGCAGGAGTGAAATCAGGAAGGCCAAAACACAACTGGAGTTGCAGCTAGCAAGAGATGTGAAGGGTAACAAGAAAGGTTTCTACAGGTATGTTAGCAACAAGAAACAGGTCAGGGAAAGTGTGGGACCCTTAATGAAGGGAGGCAACCTAGTGACAGATGATGTGGAAAAAGCTGAAGTACTCAATGCTTTTTTTGCCTCGGTCATCACAGGCAAGGTCAGCTCCCAGACTGCTGCACTGGGCAGCACAATATGGGGAGGAGGTGAGCAGCCCTCAGTGGTGAAAGAACAGGTTAAGGACTATTTAGAAAAGCTGGACATGCACAAGTCCATGGGTCCAGATCTAACGCATCCAAGGGTGCTGAGGGAAATGGCTGATGTGATTGCAGAGACATTGGCCATTATCTTTGAAAACTCGTGGTGATCGTGGGAGGTCCCAGATGATTGGAAAAAGGCAAATGTAGTGCCCATCTTTTAAAAGGGGAAGAAGGAAGAAGAACCCGGGGAAGTACAGACCGGTCAGCCTCACCTCAGTCCCTGGAAAAATCATGGAGCAGGTCCTCAAGGAATCCATTTTGAAGCACTTGGAGGAGAGGAAGGTGATCAGGAACAGTCGACATGGATTCACCAAGGGCAAGTCATGCCTGACCAACCTGATTGCCTTCTATGATGAGATAACTGGCTCTGTGGATATGGGGAAAGCGGTGGACATGATATATCTTGACTTTAGCAAAGCTTTTGATATGGTCTCACACAGTATTCTTGCCAGCAAGTTAATAAAGTATGGATTATATGAATGGACTATAAGGAAGATAGAAAGCTGGCTAGATTGTCGGGCTCAACGGGTAGTGATCAACGGCTCCATGTCTAGTTGGCAGCTGGTATCAAGTGGAGTCCAGCAAGAGAGAGTCCAGCGGAGGCAACAAAAATGATTAGGGGTCTGGAGCACATGACTTATGAGGAGAGGCTGAGGGAACTGGGATTGTTTAGTCTTCCGAAGAGAAGAGTGAGGGGGGATTTGATAGCAGTCTTCAACTACCTGAAGGGGGTTCCAAAGAGGATGGAGCTCGGCTGTTCTCAGTGGTGGCAGATGACAGAACAAGGAGTAATGGTCTCAAGTTGCAGTGGGGGAGGTTTAGGTTGGATATTAGGAGACACTATTTCACTGGGAGGGTGGTGAAGCACTGGAATGGGTTCCCTAGGGAGGTGGTGGAATCTCCTTCCTTAGAGGTTTTTAAAGCCCTGGCTGGGATGATTTAGTTGGGAATTGGTCCTGCTTTGAGCAGGGGGTTGGACTAGATACCTCCTGAGGTCCCTTCCAGCCCTGAGATTCTATGATTCTAAGTGCGAGCGAGCCCTGGCCGTGGTCGTTCCCAGCACCACCAGGCCAGGGCTCTGCACAGCCTCCCCTGCTCTCTGGCTGCTGCCACTGGTAGGGTTGCCAACTCAGACTGAAACTATTCCAGGAGATTTTCTTCCCCAACAGGACCTCATGTCATTGTCTTAAAATATCCTATTAAAATCTCCAATTGCTTTCAACAGTCACTGGGAGATCGATGCCGATTCCAGGAGACTCCAGGCCAATCCTGGAGAGTTGACAACTCTTGGTACTGGACCAGGCCTATAGGGCAGGGCTCCCCTGCCAGAGCTGTGTATAACCTGGCACTCCCCAAGCACGACATGGGAGCAATGGGACGGTGGGATTGCGTGGCCCAGAGGGGCCCAGCTGCAAAGGCCCAGGAAGAACCCCTTCGTGTTGGGCCCCTGGTGCTTGTGGGGAGCCTCAGGCCTTCACCCCCTGGGTGATTTGAACAGGGCTTTTAGTCCAGTTCATTGTGAGGTCCGGGCGCGGCAGCAGCTTTCCATGCACTAGTGCACAGAATGAACAAGCCCAGCTCCCACCGCGCCATCCCGCTGGGGCCAGGCCCCAGAGCACTCCCCCCTGTCCAGGCCCCTGTGTAAGCAGGGGCTGAATGAATCCTTCCCTGACAGCGAGCTGGGAGGGGGGAGACTTGGTGTGCTTATGTAAATACAGTTTGCTCCTGCTCTGCTTATGTATTCAACAAAAAGTGATCAACTTTGGCTGATGTTGGGTACAACTCACCTTAGTACTGAACGCCGGGGAGTGAAATATGGTTCCCAACCTTGTAATTATTGTAGGAATACAGGAAAGCAGGACTGTGCTTAACCTGTCCCAAATGACTGTGCTTAACCTGTCACCCTCAGTTGAAACAACCTTATTAAGTCAGGGGCTTGAATGTCAGAGCCTTGGGAAAATAAGAGGGGTGGGGGTAGGAATCTCGGCAGGAGTTCGCACCCAGTCAGGGGTCCTCCCTGGTCTGGTTTAACCTGTTCCCTCCACTGTTCAAAGAAAGCCTTTACAGTGCTCAGAGTAGCAGCCGTGTTAGTCTGTATCCGCAAAAAGAAGAACAGGAGTACTTGTGGCACCTTAGAGACTAACACATTTATTAGAGCATAAGCTTTCGTGGACTACAGCCCACTTCTATATGCATCCGAAGAAGTGGGCTGTAGCCCACGAAAGCTTATGTTCTAATAAATTTGTTAGTCTCTGAGGTGCCACAAGTATTCCTGTTCTTCCTGTACAGTGCTGACAATCACTAAAAGATGGATGTGCCGTAACAGTCGGCTGGTGACCGAGTGGCTGGAGAGGTGGCACAAGAGAGCGGCTGGTGGAGAGGGGCAGCGAGCGCCTGAGCAGCGGAGCGAGTAAGGTGCCTCCTGACCCCACTCCCCAGGCGGAGGTGAACTCTGCAGCTGCACTGACCAAGGACAGCGCCTATGAGTGGGGTGCAGAGAAGGGCCGGGCACATTAAAGGGACTTTTGGGTTGCTGGAGTTAAGACCCTGGGGGCAAAGGGCACTGCCCGACCGACTTGGGGTGGGGCTTTTGCTCATGGTTTAGGTTTATGAACCCTGGGTGTGGTGCTTTCCCAAATTAACGCTGTGACACAACAGGGAGTGGGGGGGGAGGGATTTGACCTGGGAATGTTGCAGGGGGGTTGCATTGGGGATGGGGGACTTCCCTTGAAGGAAGCTACCTGAGCTGTAACCTGAGCCAGGAGGGAAGTTGGGAGAAGTGACACCTTCTGCCCGGGAGACTGGACAAAGGAGAGGAGCAGGGGGGGGGGGTAGCTGCTGGAGGAGTTTTTAGTTTCAGTTTGGGCTGGGAGGTGCAACGCAGGGAACCCCAAGCTGGGGTCTAAGCTCCCTGAACCCCCCAGAAGGACTTGACTGAGGGGTCCTGGCTGTACCTACAAGCTCTGTTGTAGCCTGCGTTCCTATTGTCCAATAAACCTTCCATTTTACTGGCTGGCTGAGAGTCCCGGTGAATCCCAGGAAGAGGGGTGCAGGGCCCTGACTCCCCCACACTCCGTGACACCAGCTCTGGCCTGGGGGTAGGGGCGTTACATGTCCTCGCACGACAGCGCTTTTCCTCAGTGGATTCAAATGACGGCACAGCCCTAAATCACCTCTCCCCAGAGCCTCTCTCTGCTGCTCCCTCGGGGGGTCAAAGGGGAGCATTTGCTGGTCTATTTTAATCTCGTATTTGGTTCCTTACCATCCGCTCTGGCTCTAACATCTCGTTGTCCGTGCCCACTGGCAGGGCTGCCTGAGAAGCTGGCACCAGCCTCCATCAGCAGAGAGAGAGAGGCCTGCTCGGCTGCCCCATGGCCGTTGGCACCTGAGTCTTTGCTGGGACACGCCCTCAGGCCATCCCCGAATCTGTGCTCCACACGGTAGCCCTCGCAGCTCCGGTTCAGGCAATGGCCAAAAGGCATGGGCGGGAGACTCTGGCAGCGTCGCGCTCCGTCCTCGAGAAGCCCTGGGCAGTCCCGCTGGAACTCGGGGATGGGCGAGAACTCCAAGGAGGAGTCACCGCTGGTTCTGAGCGGCGGGGAGGAGCCGTTCTTTCTCCTGCCTTTCGCCAGCTCAGCAAAGGAAGTCACCCGCTTCGGGGGCGAGCTCTGAATCGCCAGCGCTGGGCTCTCGCTCAGCTTGACCGGACAACTCATCATGCGCTCCAGGGAGCCCAGCCGGCTCGTGGGGCTCCGGTCCAGGTTCCGATCGTAGCTCCTGGAGCGAGGCCGGCCGGCGTTCAGGTTAGGCGGGGATATGTTGACATACACTTGCCCCTCAATCGTGTTTTTCACAGCTTCGCCCTTGGTCTCCGCCATGAAGCATTCCCCATCACTCTCCTCCGGCTGGGCATCGGGCCTTCGAAACAAGTAGTACTCCGAGGGCTGGACAGGGCTCGCTTTGGTGTGATCTTCAGAGCAGCTGGTTATGGAAGAGCCTGCAGGGCTAGGCGACGACTGGGAAGACAAGTCACAGGTGACTAATTTATAGTAGTTCTGGGTGGCCACCACGAGCCGGGCTTGGCTCTGGAAGCAAGCGGTGAGGTCTGAGCTCTCCGAAGTGCACGGCTCGCAGTGCAGGTGGTAGGAGTTGCAGTTGGCATCTAAGACAGGAGAAGACGGGCGGTGGCACCCACACACTTTCCCCGAGCTCTCCGGGTTGTGCGATTCACAAGACATCTTGGATTCCAGGGGTGACGAATGCAGATCCAGGTAAAAGGCCCCGGTGTCCGAGTGGCTGCAGAAGGAAGAGTCACAGGACAAGTTGGCAGAGTTCAAGTTGGAGCGAGAATGGCCGTTCATTTTGTTGTAGAGGGCACTGAAGTTCACCAGGACCCCGTCCGAGCTGTTGCAAGAAGAGTCGCTGATGTATCCCATCTGCTGGTCCCCGGTCTCAGACTGGCTTGACGTGCTGTAGCACCGGCAGTGCGGGAGCTCCGTGCTGGAACAGCTGCAGGTCCGGCTGTGCAGGGCGCCCGGGTTCCTCCCTGACTCGTCAGAGCTATTGTTCCAGTCCTGGTCGCCGCCCTCGAAGGAGAAGCTCCCATGCTGGCAGCTGCACTCGTCCAGCTCCATGCACTCCGAGGCCAGCGGGCAGCAATCAACGTCGTTCCTCTTCTGGACGTCGGCGCTTGTGAGTTTGTCCTCTTGCCCGTCCACCACGCCGGACCTGCTGGCCATGCTCCAGGGTTTCACCACGTGGCCGGCGTCGTGGAGGTGGAAGGGCGGCAGCGGCAGCTCGTGCAGCTGGAAGGCCGGCTTGCCGGCCACCATGGAGCTGTGCAGGTGGAAGGACTTCTGGCCCGTGTTGTCGCTGAGGAGACCATGCCCCTCGCTGTCGCCCAGGAGGAAGGGATTGTGCCGTGTCGTGACGCCGGGGATGACCGAGTCTCGCGCTTTGCTCTCTTTGTCCTCTGCAGGCTCTGGCGGCGCGTCCGAGGCCTGCAGCAAGGTGCTGTACACCAGGGAGTCCGTCTGCGAGAGGTCCCGCTCCGGCAGAGAGGCGGTCCGCACGATGCCCAGGTCTGGCTGGCAAAACGGATTGGTCCTCTTGCTCCCACTGCAGCACTGTCGGTCGGGGACCTGGCAATGAACCAGGGGAATGTGATGGACAATCAGCGTTTCTCCTGCCAGCTTGGGTGGACTATCCATTCTTGAGAGTGCTCGTCAGGAACTCAGCCAGGCGGGCGCTACCCATGGAAGGGAGGTGGGCTGCGGGCGGGGCTGGGAGAACACATCTCAGGAGGGGAGCCAGAGACCTGAAGGGAGGCAGAAAACAAAGGGAGTCAGGAGCTATCGGTTAGCCCGTTCCAGGCTCATCTGCACAGCGTAGGTTCTCCCTAGCACCAGCGCTGAGTCGTCACCGCCTGCTTAGCAACGGTGACCCAGAGCGTGGGGCAAAGCTCACCGGCTTCCCGTGGGCTGCTAGCTGCCCCCTCCCGAGGTACCCGTGGCCCAGGTACCGTGCAGCCCTTGGACCAAACACGGCCCGGGCAGTCCTGGGAGGCTGCCCATCTTCAATCCCGAGCGCACCCGTCCCACAATGCAATTCTCCATTTATTCGCCCTTCCGGGAGCCCCTCCCCCTGCCTCTCGGCACCGGGGACGTCACCCCAACCCTGACAAAGCTGCCAGGCCTCCCCATGGAGCAGGCAGATGGACGGCCAGGTAGCCCTCCGAACAAGGCCTCCCCTCCCCCTGCCCAAAGCTCGGGTGAAAGGAAGCGAGCCCTGATCCCAGCGAATTCCAGCACTGGTGCTGGGCAGAGCTCGGGAGCCGAGGGCTCCTCACGGACCCAGGCTCCTTCAGGGAGCGCAGCTGGGGCCGTGAGGCATGCGGAGGGGCAGGTCTCAGCTCACGTGCCCTGAGCCGGTCCCACAGTTGAGGGCTTTACAGGGCAAAGCCAGTACCTTACACCCTTGGGCCGAGCGGGCTGAATTATCCCGCTCCGTTTTCTGCACATCAGCAGCCCAAACTCCCAGGTTTTGATCATGTCTCTGCACGTCCCATCAGCACTGCCGTCCCACCCGCCTAGGGCACTGCCGGGACCATGCCTGGGTCTCCGCTGGCCGACAAGCAGAGCTCCCGGAGCGCTCCTACGCGCTCGGGGCTGCACATTCCCGCGGCGCTCGGCATGGGGCAGCGGGCTGGCCAGCAGGGAGAACGGGGCGGATGTTGTTCTTTCTCTGCCGTTCATGTCTGGAACGTGCCCAAGCCAGAGCAGAGAGCGGCGTGGGAGGGCACGGGAAGGGGACAGCCACCAACCGGAGATGAGCCAACGCAGATCAAAGGAAAACAAACCCACCGGCCTTAGTCTGTGACTGGAGAGCTGAGTGTTAGCGCTTCTGGTGGGCTGGGGGGTGGGATTTCATCACGCCCACAGTCAGCGCCGAGCATTCCTCCTGTGATTGCACAGGGCCTGGCAATCCCCCCACCCTCGCTGCGCCACCCAGCCTGCCCCTTGCCGGGACCCCATCGCGGGCGCACTGGCTTCTCCACCCTGCCACCCCCACACGCCAAGCAGCCTCCGCAGTATCTATGCCCCCCTCTGGCTCCCAACTACCCGGCTTCTCCTCCCCTGCTCACTGCAGCCTCGGAAAGGGTACACAGGACGGCGGGGTGCAGACGTGGGGAGATGAGACCCAGGGCCCAGCAAAACTCCCCTCTGGAGCAAGACTGAAAGCATGGGGAGAGGGGCCAGGGAAGGGAGCGCACGGTAAACATCTCTAATCTAACGAGTGGTCCAGAGAAGGGATTCTTCTGTTCTTACCGTCTCAGAGCACAAGAACAAGGGGACGTTCCATGAGATTAAAAAGTGGAAAAGTCCAAACTGATGACAAGCGATCCTTTCCCACATAATGTGTGAATAGCCTGTGGAACTCACTGCCACAAGATGCTACTGAGGCCAAGAGTTTAGCAAGCTTGTGAAGGGATTGGATGTTTCTGGCGCTAGAGCAGTTAATGATAACAAACATTCTGGCAGGGTGATTAAACCTTCTCCGTCAGGGCTTAAACCGCTCTCCAGTCGCAACCAAGGTGGGGCCTAATGAAGTGGGGGTGGGGCAGATTATATCACATCTGCTAGTGGAGGGTTTCTGCACCTTCCTCTGAGGCATCTGGCACTGGCACCATCACAGACCGGAGAGTGGCCTAGACAGAACCTGGGTTTGACCCAGTCCTGCAATGCTCTCCCGGCTCACAGACCGAGCACATCCCCCCACTACAGTCACTGCACCGCTCCCCCGGCTCACACACCAAGCACATCCCCCCCACTGCACCGCTCCCCCAGCTCACACACCGAGCACATCCCCCCCCCCACTACAACGACCCCCCCCCCCCCGGCTCACAGACCAAGCATGTTACCCACTGGCTCCCCCTTTACCTGGGCATCAAATGTAAATGTCTCCTCCTGGCTTACTAAGTCCTGTAGCTCTGCCCGTCCTTCCAGCCCCACCCATGTCCCTTATCTTGTGACCCTGTCCCCTCCAGCCCAGCCTGGTGAGGGTCTCTGTCTCCCTTCCCCATCGCTCGAGCCCCCACCCTGGGCTGGTCCTCAAGGCCGCTAGCAGGTTTCAATCCCTCCTTCAGCCCCATTTCTTCTGGGATGCCCATCAGACGGGATTCCAGTTAAGCCCCGTTTGTCGGGAGACAATTTATACGAACCCCCCTTCCAAACTCCCATGGGCTCCCCAAGCCCTGAGCCACTCACCCCTGGGCTCTGTCCTGGGGGCGCGGCGTGTCGAGCCCTCCCCGCCCCATTTGCCCAGTGCGGGGTTGATACACCCCATCACAGGATCACCCCATTTGTGTGTCGTCACCTCCCGTCCCTTCCCCTGTAAGGCAGAGCCCCGCCCCCCCCCCGTCATCCCCCCCCAGGCCCAGCACATGGCAGGTGACCATGTCAGTCTGGGACTGGGGACCATGACCAGGGCGTCCCCATCGCCTCCTTTGAAGAGGTTGCTCTGAATATGCTCACAGCCCCAGTAGGACATTGCTACTAAACCTGGTTGAGCTTCTCCTTTGCACGGCTCCTGTTGTGCGAGGGTGCAGTTTGCACGTCTGCCAAGACAGGCGACTTGCAGCCATCTCCCTGCAGCACACGGCTCTGCCCTGGTGTCAGCAATGGCTCCCTCGTGAGTCGGGTTCACTGACCCTCCCGGACACTGGAACAAGGGACTCCTGGGGGCTGCGTCCCTCCTGCCAGCGAGTCACCTGCAGGCATGGACAGCGCCTGCCCGAAGCCAACCACCAGCTTCCCCAGAGACAGGCAGGAGCTCCTGCGTGCCCCTGCTCAGCCGGCAGCGTCGCCAGCCCTGCAGCACTCCCCTCCCCAGCCACTCAGCGCGGTGCCATCCAGCCCTGTCCCCGCGCAGGGCGCTCCCCTCACTCCTGCAGCTGGGGAGAAATGTGGCCGCTGAGTGTGGTGGGATGTGTGTGTGTGTGGAAGGGCCGCCGGCCCCGTGCGGAGAAGGGAAGTATAAATACCCAGGCAGGCAGGCATTGAGCAAGGCCAGGAAACACTGAGCTGGGACTTGCAGGCCCCTTGTCCACATGTCACAGCTGGAGCTGGCGGAACAGAGAGCGGGCAGGGAGCCGTGTGTGAGCGCTTGCAGCTGTGGCTTAGTGTGTCGTGCAGCACGTGAACCGCTCACGAGCTGGACAGGGGCTGACCACAAGTGGAGCAGACGAGTCAGACACACACACATTAACCAGCAGCGTTCCGGTCACGGTGTGCGAGAGCTGACTCAGGAGTGCGGTCAGGGGAGGGGCCCTGTTCCCTGGCCCGGCTCATCCCAAGTTTGGTCCCATTGCCTGCCGGTAAAGCTCAGGGACGCCTTCGGAGTCAAGCCGAGTTCGTGGGAACCGAGTGGAGAAGGCCTCACAGGCCACCCCAATGCACACTGGCACTTTTCACTGAGTCAGTGGTTCGTTTTACCGGCGTGAGTCAAACTCCCCTTTCCTGGGGACAGGAGGTCACATGTGCAGCAGGTCACATGTCTAGCTGTGCATGCACCGCTCTGGCAGGGCGACTGGTGCCAGGGCTCCCCTTGCCCATGCCCCAGGCATGTGGCAGCTCCCGGCTGCCCTGCCACCCCGCACACAGCAAGCCCCTCCCATGGGCGCCAGCAGAGGAACGAATCTCTTTAATCCAGGTGGGAACAGCCTCCCCAGCGCCCCTCAGTGGCCACCTGCCCTGCCACTCAGGCAACAGAGACCGGGCATTAGAGCACAGAGCCACGTGCCCTTCCCCATGGACCTGTGGCTGTTCTGCACCACCCCGGGTTTCAATAGTGGAGGGCTGCCTGGCACCCAGCGGGCTGGTCCATGCCCTTCCCCCCACCTCCCCCAATGCTGGCCCATGCCCCCCCACCTCACAAACACTAGCCTGCACCCCCTCCCCCCGAGCACTGGCCCACGCCCCCCCCACCTCACAAACACTAGCCTGCACCCCCCCCCGAGCACTGGCCCATGCCCCCCCACCTCACAAACACTAGCCTGCACCCCCTCCCCCTGAGCACTGGCCCATGCCCCTCCCACCTCACAAACACTAGCCTGCACCCC